>NW_024430280.1:0-147419 GCF_017639785.1 Mesocricetus auratus
TTTCTTGTAACAGTATGGTGAAGAAACAATCTTTTAAGTCTATAACTATAATTGGCCAATCCTTAGGAATTAGAGAAGGTAACAGCATCCCAGGTTGTAGAGACCCCATAGGCTGAATTACTTTGTTGATGGCTCTAAGATCAGTAACCATTCTCCACTTACGAGACTTCTTCTTGACAACAAAAACAGGTGAATTCCATGCACTAGTTGATTCCTCAATATGTCCAGCATCTAACTGTTCCTGAACTAACTTCTCCAAAGCCTCTAACTTCTCAGATGTCATAGGCCATTGACTCACCCAGACGGGTTCATCTGTCAGCCATTTTAAGGGTAGAGCTTTTGGTTGCTCTGTTGGTTTGGCACTAGCATCTTGCTTCTGTACAGCCTGTACATTTGGCATCCGTTTTCTGTATTGCTTTACTATATTCTTTGTACCACTAAAAGCTTGTCTATAATCCCTAGCTGATACAGGAGGAATGTTAATCTGCAGGGGGCGGGGAACTGATGGCCGGGGTGCCAGCAGCTGGGATGCACATTGGTCTTCAGCCTCTCCTGACGCTTTGGCGGGCTGTGAGCAGCACGTGTGGCATTGCCAGGTGGGCGGCAGAGGGGTCAGAGTCCCCGGTTCTGTGCGGCTTGGCGGGCAGCAGGAGCGCGGAGCTATCGCGGGTGGGGGCAGCTCCTGGCGCGGAGCGGTGGCCAGGGGCGCTCAGGGCCCGGAGGAACAATGGCCCTGTGCCCGTGGGGTGTACTGCTGCTGCTGCAGCTGCTGCTGCAGCTGCTGCTGCTGGGCGCGCTGCAGGGACGCCCAGTGGTCATGCGCAGTGGCTGACTGTGTCCGCGCAGGGTACACACAGTGGTAGACTGCTGCGGTGTCCGTGATAGACTGCTGCAGTGTCCTGCGAATGGGCGAACAGCACGCGGCAGCTGTGAGCAGCAAGCATGGGGGCGCTGGGCGGCAGAGGGTCTGAACAGCTTGGCAGCCAAGGCTGCAGTGGCCGGCAGAGCAGCAGGGCTTGCGGGGAAGGGAAAAACAGCTCCAGCGGGGAGGCCAACTCCTCTCTTCTCCGTTCAGCTGCAGATATGCACAGCGGCAGACTGGGGCGGGGTCCCCAGTCGAGTGCTGGAACAGCACACGTGGGGAGAGTGGCGGAGCTCCGAACTCAGCCGAGACCAGGGCAATGTAGCCTCCGCGGCCTCGAGGCAGGAGCTTAGCACTCACCTTGGAGGATGCGATTTCAGGTGTTTTCCAAGGCGTGGGCTGTAATTCCAATCCACTTCTGTCACCAGATATAACGATACTCGATACTATATAGGGAAAAACAATATATTTATTTATCAGGGAGAGAGAGAGTCACACTGACCAGGAG
Organism: Mesocricetus auratus; assembly: GCF_017639785.1. NCBI lineage: Eukaryota > Metazoa > Chordata > Mammalia > Rodentia > Cricetidae > Mesocricetus > Mesocricetus auratus. The sequence goes on from NW_024430280.1 coordinate 1,371, forward strand.
TCAGAAGCGTGGCTGGCTTCCAGGAGAAACAAGGGAGGTTCCTTCTTCTTTCACTTCCTTTTATATCTACCTGTGTCAGTTTACATGTCTCCGCCCTCATGGGTGGATAGCTTTCTGGGGTTCACTCCTACAATTCTTCCTATTTCTTTCCTCTCCACCATGATGACAATGGAGGGAAACTCTGAAATTGTAATTAAGACAACACGAATAAATATTTCCTTTATAATAGTGGCTGTGGTTATTCTGACTCTTCACAGCAATAAAAACCCTAAGACAAACATTCAGCTCATCTTCCTCCCCAAGGCCAGCCCTCCCGTGCAACCCCAACTGGTCATGGATACATGCCACTCACCAAAGCCTCTCAATCCAGATGAAAAATGATGAAACAAACAATAGAGGAAAAATGCAGTCACCCAAAAATACAACACAATAAACAACATTCATAACTATAAGCATCCTAAACCCATAGGAATAAATGACAATGTAAGAATATATAAAATTTAATGGTGGGCAATGTGGCACTAGCAGAACTCAATAATCCTACAACAGAATGATCTGAAGAGTCCAGCACAGTTGAAGTAGAATAAAACAACCTCTAGAATGAGCTAGCCTCTATGGACAGTCCCTTCTCTCACATAATGCCTACAAAAGACAGTCACACTGGGGACAGCACTCACTTTTCTTACCAAATCACATTCACAATGGTTACTGTACCCATTTACTTTGTCTTAAATCAGTAGAGCACAAGGTAGTTTTATACATGCCATACATTCATGTAGGTACTTGCTAGTTAACATGACATATGTATGAACAAAACACTGTCTTCTCCAGAGTTTGAATTTTTTTTAAAAAACTTCAGCTATTGATAATTTTGGAAGGGTAACCAAGGACAGATGACATGAAAATATATGAAAACACAGACTCTCTATATCTAAATGAACAGCAGGTTTGAAGCAATCTCTCTTTGATTTAAAGGCACTGTCCTAGCCAATAAGAAGTAAGTCCAGTAAAGCATTCTATATCTATTCTATCTGCCTTCAAGAGCACAAGATGCCTCAAGTTTTTAGCTTCCAAAATCCACTTTATTAAAAGAAGAAAATAAAGCCAGTAAAGGATAACTTAATCAAATCTATGGCCCCAGAGTTTCTAAGTAACATTATATTTTTAAGTTTTGTTTTTCCCAACTCCCTCCATTCTCTTTCCTTTTCAGCTTGTGGTTATTGATTATATTATGTGTATTAATTCACTATGAATAAATCCAAGAACCACCAAGATACAGGTTCTATTTCAAGCCTCAAAACATGTTAATTATAGCAAATTACAATAATTCAAATCTCCTGATATTCAATACCTCCTGAGAATTTTAACCTCTGAAAATCAGTGTTCTTTCTGGTATAGCAGGAATAATAGATCACATGTTGTAAATAGCAATATAACTGGATAATTTAGAGTTCTCACAAGAACACACCATGCATGCCAGTGCTCCTTCCTCTGCACTATGCCTTTTTTCTTACAAAGAAGATGGCTTCTGAAACATAGAAATTACCAACCTAGAAAGAGATATTAGGGTTCACAGTTCAAATTGACAGTCAAAATAGCAAAGCAGCCATGCCAGTAGATCTTACCTCTACTAAGCTGAAATGCCAATCTGTGGTGCATGCACCACAAGCAAGTCTATTATATTGGTTGAAAGCCTGGGGATTGAAATGGCAGTCAAGATGTCTCCTCCTTTGGGCTAAGAGTTCTTTTCTTTAATGTAGAGAGGGAGCAGCCTTATAAAGAAGTATACAGCAAAGTAGTAAAACCTCAAGTGGCAGAGAGTTTTCCTCATGTTAGATGTTGATGTCAGTGGTACAAGGCTGTGTCAGTGAGCCAGGAGAAGAAAATAAGATGGGCTGGAAAACAGGATGAACCTGTTGGCTAACCAGGGATTCACAGAGACCCCCAAGAGGGATGGACCCAGCATCTCCCCCTTCTTTATTTATTAATTTTCACCAATCTCAGGTGACATGACATTAATGCCAAAATTACTTGTCAAAAGAGAAATCAACCAGTCTGGATGACCCTCCTGTCTTAGGTAGGCTGGCATCCCCTTAGTCTCACCTGTCATTGGCTGCCTAATTTTTCTTATAGGCTCAACCATAGTTGAGCTGAAGGATTGTCTATGGTCCTAGAGTGACAAATTCAGCCTGGGCTTGTCTAGCACTGAGGTGCCTTTGCCAAATGAAGGATATGATAATATGTCCTATAGCTACAAGTCCCAGAGATTGGAACCTGGACATTTCTTTGTTTAAGTGGCCTGCCATCTTGGATCCCCTAAAGATGATCATTCCAGAAGTTGGAGGATCCCAGGTCTTGTACATCCTAATGATTTGATTGGAAAATTGATGAGTATAAACTTTGACAGGTGTAGTAAAATATACGCAAGCGTAGGCAAACAGGTTTAAGGATGTTTGTTGATGAAGATTTAAAAGTCCTAGCTTGAATAAGTTATGTAAGGATCTCTGAGTGCTGAGCTTCTTTTACCTCTCCTGCCAGTTTATCCACTGTGGTGACTGTAGTTACAGACTAGTGAGATGGCAGTCCAAGATACAATCGCTGCTCTAGCATCAACAACAATAGCTATAATCACCCCAGCAGTGATGCCAAAGTCTTTCTTGCTGCATTAGACAAGTTGTGTTTCTCCATAGAAACACACTGGCATAGGCATGATTGCAAGACTGATGTTTCATCACTCTAACAACTTTTCAAGTGGCTATATCCTGCTCCAATAACACTGTCCAATTGTTTTAAATTTTAAATCAACTGCTTGAGTGGTTAAAGGTTCTCTGTGCCCCTAATCATCCTTCCATTTGAGAAGTTCTTAGCTACACTCAAGAGCTACAGCCATACCCACCCCTTGTATTTTGGCAGGGAATGTTGGAAGCCAAAATCTAGGAATACATTTTAAGGAAAAACATAGGCAGTAATTTACTAACTGTTCCTTCTGGCCATTTAAATTTTTTTCAAAATCATCCATTTGTTACTTCATCTTAGCATTATCACTCTATATGGCATCTTTCACTAATCTCCAAATGGGAAAGGGGAAAGTGGGCAAAAGGTGAACTTTTGGGTCTTACATTCTGAAGACCCCTTTGGAGGTAATTTTTATCTTATTCCCAATTATGAATTTTAAGCCCTCACAAAAGTAAAAACCTTCGACTTGTCTTTTCCAAAGTAAAATAGAATCTTATCTGTATTCTGCTTAATGCTTTAACACTTCTACTAACTGTTCTATCAATGAAGTCTTAGAAGCTGAGGTACCCATTTTCTAAATATGTCCTCACAAATTCTTACCTGCTGACCAGCCTCAGAGGAGTGCAATCTCTTAGGTCCCCTTTCTTTCCTGATCTTGGTGTCTGGTAAAAGCCAGGAGATCTAACACAATCCACCCTTGTATCCTCCTAGGGCCATCTCCAGTATGACATTTGTTTGTCGACTTTGCTGTTGGGTGAAGGCATGAAGTTTTAACCATTCAAATTTTCTAACTGCTAGAAGTTGAGGAACCAGTTTTCAATTCCTTTCTAACACAATTCTCTACTTTCTTTTCCATTCTCCTTTTATCCCAATCTTTCTCTTTTTTAAAAAAAGATTTATTTATTACAAATACAGTGTTCTGTCTACATGCCAGAAGAGGATACCAGATTGAATTGCATGTGGTTGCTGGGAATTGAACTCAGGACACCTGGAAGAACAGTCAGTGCTCTTAACCTCTGAGCCATCTCTCCAGCCCCCACCATTTTTCTCATTCATTCCAAGTTTCTCCAAATCTCGATGGGACCTCCAATTTTGGCTCCACCACAAACAAGTATTACATATTGAGCAAAAGCATAGAGATTTAATTGAAAGAACAGGCATCCGACCATTAATGCTAAGAGGTCTCTTTTTCATTGTAGAGTGGGAGCAGTCTTATATAGAGGCTTACAACACAAGGGAAAAACGCCTGGTAGAAGAGATCATGCTTCACTCAATGCTATATGTTGATGTCAGTGGCTTGGTTGGGGCAGTAAGCCAAGACTAGAAAACAGGATGCACTTGGACTGGAAAACAGAATACACCAACAAGGTTCTGCTGCTGGGAAGAATTTACAGATATTATCTTGGGAAAAGGGACACCCTGTATGTTTATAAACAAAGAAGAACAGATCTTAGATGAAATAAAAAAGAATGAAATTGTGGAATCAAGATGGTCACCGTGGCATTGGAAACAATGAATAGTTATTTTCAGGGGATCCTTCAATGATGGACATGAAGCAATCTCCCAGCTCCTTGTTTCTCTTGTCACTAGCTCTACCTGGATTTTCAGATTCTCTATCTGTTGTTTCATCTCCTTTTTGATGCAGAGGCATTGGGTTGGTAATAGCTCTCCAGCAGCCACTGTGGGGTGTAAACACAAGTAAACTTGTACTGTGACAATGCATAGAGAATATACAGATTACTCTGAGCTCTAAAAATGTTTCAGAATGTTCCTTGCCTGTGATTCAGTGAGACAGCAATGGATTTTCACCCTGGCTTGTGATGCCCATGCAGGGGATCTCAATCTCACACATCTGAATTTAGTTACATATCTCAGCCAGCTGCTTACTCATGGCCCCTCAGGACTTACTTCACATAAAGAAACAAAGAACTTCCTCAAGATTATTGACAGCTGTAGAGTCTCCATTCAGCTTTCATGTATAATTCATGTCTTTGTGTTTAAAATCTAGGAAGCGATTACCGTAGTCCACAGGCACTCAGTTCTTTCTTGAGAATCCCAAATATCCTGATATGTCACTCCAAGCACATGGCTACCTGCGTGCATTGTATTTCTCATATTGATGTGTATGGATGTGAAGGAGTGGAAGTGCCAATTTTGGGCAGTGTTTATGAAATCATTCTTCAACTCCCCATGACAGAAATATTGAAAAGATTTTATCAAGCAGAGTATAATATCTGCTTTTGGAAGGATGATGTCTGAATGGCTTCCCCTGTGCCACAACAGATTCCTGAAAGGGAAACTACAGCTTCTGGTCAAGGCAAGGAGAACTAATTAACAATTATTCAAAGGCTGTGCCCCATGACATAAGCAGGTCATCCTCTGGACATTCCTATGTATCCTGGGGAGCTCACAATTCTCTGTGATGTGTCCAGTGTTCTAGCAAGACCAAATTCCCTTAGCATATTAAATCAGTGTTTAAAATGTTCACCTATAGACATGTTGTTAAGACTGAGACATCTAATTGAGGGAGAGATTAGCCAGCATGGAGAGAGTAGAGTGAGTCAGAAGTAAGCTAGCCCTAGATCTCACTGCAAATCATGGAGAAATAAATGGTCCTGGGGAAGACACAGTGAGTTTAGGGAAGGTGCTGTGGAGTTTTCTGACTGGGGAGAGCCTGAACCTTCCAGTTGTAGGGCTCAGGAATGAGTAGCTTCAGGGAAGCAATAGAAATATCCTGTTTCTATAGGTTCCTAAATAGTAGAGCCAGTTCATGGATTCATGATGGTTAGTTTGATTGTGTCAGCAATTGACAAGGGTATGTCCCTTTTATTGGTGACCCTCTAATTTTGCCCTTAGTGTAGAAATAGGAACAGAGATATTATTGAGATTTCAGCCATGAATAATCTAGAGTAGGCTCTCCCTTATCAGCTCATGCAGCATAATAGTAATGGCCACCTCACTCTGATCCATGACACTTGGAATGTTGTAACCCATTGAAATAGATTCTATTAATGGTGAGAGTTTGTTCCTTGGAGGGCTAACACTCTCTATCCCAATTTGCATAACTGAGTGTCAGAGGCACAAGACCAAGTGATGCCTGCTAAGGATGCTTGCTAAGAGGCATATAGGCTAGAAAAATAAGTGTGGCCATTGCAGTTCAAGAAATAAGAAAAGCTGAGATGGTCATTACAGGCAATGCAGGCACTTACCAATAAAATAGTGACTCCTGGTCGTGGTCCTTGAAATTATCCAAGGCTTCGATGTTCTAAGTCTCCAACCAATGCAGGTCTGCCAAGACCTGCATATACTCTATCTTGAATCTTTCTGATAAAGGATTTGGCCGATGGTAGAGCAAGGACCTAGAAGCAAATACCTCCATGAATTAAGTTTTATTGAATCACATAAATTCAGACTGTGACCAAGATTGCTGGAGACCATGGAATGACACAACCTGCCTCCTATGTACTTGTAAATTCTTCTACTGATTCAATTGGCTATTTTGAATCTAGGACAGCAGAGTCAGGATGTTCAGATGAAGAGAGGGGAGATGTGCTGAAATAGCTGGATAAGAAGTTCCCCATGGTCTACTTTATGGGGTGTGAACAACAAAAACTGTGATGATGTTTCTCCTGTTTTCAAAATATAAATTCTAAATATTGGAGCCTGTCACAATGGTGGCCAAAATCACACCACCATGACTTTTGATGCTGGGACTTAAAATTATGGAGAATGGAACTCATGATAGATTTATAAACTCACAGATGAGATAACTATATGTCACTAAGTTGAGCACATTGGCATAACTGTAGTGCTGAAATTGGGGATCCCAATGCTCATCACACGAATCACCTCAATCTGTGAGAAAGGAAACTCCTCATACCCAATCACAGGAAGCTGATTTCAGGGTCTAGGATGGAACACATGCTCAAAAGAACACAAACATAGAAAAATATACAACACATCTGTGTGTTTCTGTATGTGTACATGTGTAATTGTGTGTGTATGAGACAGTGAGATACAGATACAGAGAGTAAAAGAGACAGTTCAATAAGGAGTTGCTACCAAAGGGATGTTAAATGATGCATGTAGTTTTGTCATCTCAGAGAGGACTAAATATGCAGGGATCTGTTCCAGGCCTTGGATCTGTACAGTGAAATGTGTGACCAGGCCTCTCTATTTGCTATTTGAAGAACCTAACAGATAGTGTCTTGCCAAGCAAATAAAGAATAACAACAAATTCACAGCAGCCAACATCCCATAGAAGCTGCCACATTAAAGGATGTGCCCAAATTTATCCTGGGAATCCACACTTCTCTCACAATCCCTATGTTATGTGACTCAGTCTACAGGCTCTGCATTTCATTTGGATGAAACAGAATAATCTCTTCCCAGGTTTCAGGTTCTGCTTTTGGTAAATATTTAGAGATACTGTTTTTGGCAAAGGGACACCATCAATGAGTAGACACACATATCAGATATTAGAATATATAAACTAAGGTTTAAATTGTAGAAACAAGATGGTCACCATGACATTGGTAACACTGAATTATTATTGTCAGGGGATCCTTCAGTGAGATAGATGAGACAATCTCCAGCTCCTTTGTTTCTCATGTCATTTGCTCTAGCTTGATGATCAGACTCTCCACCTGTCGTTTCAAAACCTTATTGGCAAGGAGGACTAGGGTTGGTTAGGGCTCTTCACATGCTACTGTGCAGTGATAACATAAGTAAACTTGCATTGTGACTAAGCATAGAGGATATACAGATTACTCTGAATCCCTAAAAATATATTTTTGAATGCTCTTTGCCTGTGATTCAGTGACACACCAATATATTTTGACCCGTCTTCAGATGCCCCTGCAGCTTACCTCAGCACTCTGATCTCTGAAGGTAGTAGGATGTATCAGCCAGCTGCTTTCCCCTGGACCCACAACACATGCTTCATGAGAAGAAACAACCTTCTTAGGCTTCTTCACAGGTGCAGACTGTTCATTCAAACATCCTCTAGAATTAACAAGTCTATGGGTTTAGAAACTAGGAAGCAATCTCCATATCCACAGACACTCAGTTCTTTTTTGAGAATCCCAAATATCCTGAAATGTCACCCCAAGTTCATGGCTATAGGTTGTTAGAGAAGCAATACAGGTGCAGAAAATCATTACCAGGCTAACAAAGTCACCTCCCTGACAACTCATCATACAGAGAAGGTACCCAGTACTTAAAGTGTTATCCAATGGTGTTGAAGTAGAGTGATGACTTGCTTGGAACTGGGCACACTCCGCTAGTCACTCCATACTGCCAGTCTCATTTTGAAGCTCAACTTCTATCAAACATCAATGTATGGTAAGATTTTAAACCAAGAATTCCAAGAAGAGTAGCATTTGCCTTTCCATTCCCTGGCATCTGGGAGACACAAATTACTAGCCTGCAATCCTTGACTTCCAGAAGCCCTGTCAGGCAGTAATGTCCAAATTCTGACCAGAAACGTCAATTCCTGTGTCCCATCACCTGGAATTCGAAATACAGTCAAGATTTTCCAGGGAGTTTCGATTCTTCTGCCAAGAGTTTACTTTTCTTCCTTTTGAACCTTTTCTTCTTTGACAGTTTCAGCTGAGGCTGAAGGTCAGCCTTCTGCCTCTCTGGTCTGCCTCCACTCTCCATATTCTCTCCTAAGAAGATTCCCCAGTCTTGGCAATGTGTTCATTGTTGAAACTTAAGGGCACTGAAGTACTCTCCAAAGGTAGTTGGTGTTGCTACAACTCAGGTGACATCGCTGGATTCCATGGTCTCCAGGACAAAATGGAAGTTCATGTAAGGGTCTGCTGATGTCATGTGGAATGAACAAGGCCTCCCTGCAAACAAGCCTTCCTCATATCTCAGCAGAAGTTATATTTCTCTATTCAGGAATCACTCCTGGGACACAAATCAAAACCTGCAGCACCTCCTTCCAAAACAAAAATCTGTAATTGGTTGGAAATTCTTTATTAATTCCCATATGGGGGATTAGCTCTGCAGATTCCAACCTCTCTGCAGTGTGCATTTGCTTCCTGTGAAAACATTTGTCTGGTTCTAAGAGGATTTAGCAGTTGATAATCTGAACTCAGGCTCATTTGTGTCCTATAGGAATAATGAGTCCAAACTACAGTTTTGTCTAGCCTCCATTACAGGTTCTACATTCAGTTTCCCAGGTTGCTCACATACACATAATATCTAATTCAGGCCATATTAAGCCCTCCTGAGTTCAACAACCTTGGAATTGTGTTTTCCAGAGATTAAAATTAAATCTTATCTCTCTTCCAGTTAATGCTGGTACCATGTTTCTTAACAATTCTACTTACTGTTCAATAAATAAATCCTTAGAAGCTGAGGTACCCATTTTCTAAATACACCCTCACAAATCCTTACCTGCTGCCCAGCCCCTGAGGGTGATCTTACAGGGCACCCTTTCTTTCCTGACCTTGATTTTGGGCAAAAGTCTGGAGTTTTAATTATTCAATTTTACCACCTTAGGAGTTGATGTTGTGCTTTCAATTCCTTTCTTTCCCAAGTCTCTCCTTTCTTTTTTGAGACTTCTTTCTTTTCTAACCTACTTTCTCTCCTCAACTTTTTCAATATTTCAGAGTCTCTCAAAATTTCATTGGGACCTCCATGCCATGAGCAAGTCTAGTATATCAGTTGAAAGCCTGGAGACATAATGAAAGAGAAGATATCTGACTGTTCATGTAAGAGGAATCTTCTTCATTGGAGAGAGGGAGCAGTCTTATCTTATATACAGGCTTACAGCACAGTTCAAAAATGCCAGGTAGATGAGCTCATTATTCACTCAGTGCAATATGTTAATGTCAGTGGGAGAAGTCCGGGCCAGAAAGCTAGGAATAGGAGACAGTATGCACTTGACTGGAAAAGAGGATGCACACTGTTGGCTGACCAGGAATTCACAGAGACTCCATAGGGTCTGGGACCCAATAAGGTTCTGCTTCTGGGAAGCATTTACAGATACTGTGTTGGGAAAAGTGACACCCTCAATGTGTATACACACAGAAGCTCATATCTTAGATGACATAAAATAAGGATGAAATTTTGGAGTCAAATGGTCACCATGGCATTGGAAATAATGAATAAGTATTGTCATGGTGTCCTTCAATGATGAAGACACAGCTCCTTTATTTATCTGGTCACTTGCTCTAGCTAGATATTCAGAGTCTCTATCTGCTGTTTCACCTCCTTTTTGAGGAGGTCTGGGGTTCGTGATAGCTCTCTAGTAGGCACTATAGGGTGACGATCACAAATAAATTTGCATTATGACAAACTATAGAGGGTATGCAGATCACTCTGAGCCCTAAAAATGTTTCAGAATGCTCCTTGACTGTGACTCAGTGACACGCCAGTGGATTTTGAACCAGATTTGAGATTCCCGCACAAGGGATCTCAGTTCTCCCATTTTTGAAGGTATTTGTGCGTCTCAGCCAGTTTGTTTTCCCAGGACCCTCAGCACACATAAAGAAACAAACAACTGCCTCATATTTATTCACAGCTGTAGAGTCTCCATTCATGGCTTCTCAAACACAAAGTAAAATTAAAAATTCTCAAATCCCTCAACTGAAACACATACAAATATACTTCTCAGAAAGCATCAGATGGAGAGATTCTAGAAAAAATTGAGGAATCTGAAACCAGATATAGTAAAATCCAAAGTCCAAGACTTGGCACCCTGACCCACATTCACGTCAGAGGAGAATTTGTGACAGCTTTCATTCACTCCTTCAATAAGTTAGATAGCAAATGAAAATAAAACCTCAGGTCTGCCATTGTATAATTAGATATTTTTATCACCAATTACAAAGTACTGAATTGAAAAAGTCACCTCGAATTGATTTGTGTTGATGAGAGGAATCTTACCTGTAGTTACCACGATTGGCCAGCCGATGGCAAAGGTGTACCGCCAAACAGGGCTTCTCCATGGAAAATCGACTTCCACCAAAAAGGACACTCAAAATTCTAATAACAGCTTGTACAAAAATCAATTAACATATTCAGGGAGAGAAAGGCCTGGGTATGTTGAGAGACACGCAGCTATAAGAAGCTGTGAAATCCTATGCACAGAAAGGGAAAAATCATGCTGCACAGCCCAGATAAGCTGTGCTGGAGCCTGGCCCAGGAGGGCTGGCAGGTCAGCAGAACTCAGGGTGTGCTGGAATTGCAACATGCAGACTTCCAGGATCAAGAGATGTGTGGGGAACAGAGCATGGGGAAGTGCAGCAGGTGGTGGGAGAAGCAGTGGTGGCTGCTAAAGTGCTCAAGGTGGCCACTCAGCCACCAGCAGTGGTAGGAGCAGGCAGGTACACTGGGACAGGCAGGCTGTGGGAAGATGATGATATGAGCTCAGCTGCTTCGGGCATGGTAGTGGTTTGGGGATTCGCCCAGGCCACAGGAGAAAGAGGCAGCAGTTCTGGTGCAGGTGCTAGGACCATGCAGCAGCAGACACACACCGACCTGTTGGTGGCTGCAGGGAAAGCACACAGTGGCCAGGCATGGTTTGGATCCTAGGGAGACAGCACCAGCAGTGGTGGTGCTAAAGCACTGAATTCAGCCTGTGGCTGGGCAGCAGCTATGTCAGCAGAGCAGCACAGGTGTGCGGGGTATGTGGCCTCAGTTTTAGGCTTGGAAGAGGCCTCTCAGCACCACTTTTTGGAAGACGCTATTGGCAGAAATAGTGGCACAGTTCAAATAAGGCTCTGCTTCCCTGTGAATTCCCTGTTGGCCATAGGAGGTGGGGAGGCACACAGTACTCCACGGACTGGCATTCTTTGGCACAGCTGTAGTGCAGCATGCCAGACAGACAATATCAGGGTTGCACGGGAGGTTCACCCATACAGGTTTTGTGGGGAAATATATTGTTTTCTTCATCTATGTTGATTGAAATTTTTGGTTTTTCAGAAGTTAGGGATGCTGTCTGTGGTCCCTTATTGTTTGAAGAAGGTCTATGCAGGTTCTTCTAGGTTTCACAGTTGCCCCGGGGAAGTCAGGTGTAATTCTGATAGGTTTGCCTTGTATGTTTCTTGTTCTTTTTCCTTTGCTGCTCTTAATATTTCTTTATTTTGTATGCTTTGTGTGATTTAATTATTATGTGCCTATCAGACCTTTTTGTAGTAAAATCTATTTGGTTTTCTACAGCCTTCTTCTACACTCATTGGCATCTCTTTTTATAGGTTTGGAAAGTTTTCTTCTATGATTCTGTTGAATATGATTTCGGCACTTTTTTTTGGTCTTTATGAGACAGGGTTTCTCTGTATTGTTTCGGAGGCTATTGGTCCAGCCTGGCCTCGAACGCACAAAGATCCGCCTGCCTCTGCCTCCCGAGTGCTGGGATTAAAGGCGTGCGCCACCACTGCCCGGGTGATTTCGGCATTTTTGAGAAAGGTTTTGTCACATTCTTCTATACCTATTACACATAGGTTTGGCCTTTTCATGGTGCCCAATATTTCCTGGAAATTTTATGATATGTATTGGTTGGTCTTAATATGTTCTTTTGCATATTAATCTATTTCAGCTAACGCATTTTCAAAGCGTGAAAGATTGCATTCCGTCTATTGAATTTACCCAGCTTTTCTCATTCCAGCATTCCTACAGACTGAGCTTTGTTTTTGTCTCTATTTCTGCTTTCAAATATTGCACTGTTTGAATGGTTTCTTGGAATATTTGACTTGTCTTTTTGCCATTTTTAAAGGATGTTCCCATTTCCTCGTTTAGGGTGTCGTTCATTTTCAGGAAGCTCTTTTTAAAGTCATTCTCTCCTTTATCTGTGTAGCGAGGTTGATGTGTTGCTGTTGAACATACCTCGAGACGTTTACTGTCATATTTGCATTTCAGTTGTTGAATGTGATCTTATACTCTCATTTTCCCATTCATTCTTCAAGTGGGTGCAGGTGAGGTCTCTTCATCTTCTCATGGGTACGGGTCCAAGTATCTATTCCAGTTGCTACAAGTAGGTCCAATAATCTGATGGTCTCATGGTTGGTTTCTGTGGGACTCTGGTTCCTGGTGGGTAGGAGCAGGACAAGCACACCAGTGTCAGCCACCTGACAGTTTTTTTTCTTTAGTCCACCATAATAGGTTAGACCTGCCTGCAGTCCACATGCTAAGAGATCACAGAATGGGCAATGTGAAGTGGAGCCAGAAACAGTTAACCAATATCACCTCTATGCTGAGTGGGGGTGGGTAGAGCCAAGTGATATCAGAAGATGCATGGCTTCTTGGTGCAGCAGAGGAGAGTTGAACTTGGTTTATGGATCTCAATTTGTTCAGTGGTCAACATTCTAACTCAGATTTTTGCCTCTCTCTGCACATCAAGTTTTGGGATTAAAGGACTACAACACCACTCTGAGGAAGCAACGTTGTCAGGTTTTATCTTGAGAGAGTGTATAAATGAAGGACTCTTGTCGGAACTGTAAACTAACTCTGTATATCAGGATAACCACAAACTCACAAGCATCTGCATGCCTCTGTCTCCTGAGTACTAGAATTAAAAACATGTACCATCAAAGAAACAGCCTTACTTGAAATTGGAATGTAAACTTGGCATTGTGGGAAATGAAAAAAAAACAGGAGCTGTAATGGCTCAGTCTAACAATCTCTGCACTTGCAGTTTGAGGTTTGGGATGAAAATTGTTAGTTTTGACCAAATGATAGGACTCCTGTTAAAAACAGTAATATGGTTCTGGAGAGAATGCTCAGTGGTTTTAAGCACAGGATGCGTTTTTGAAGTTTTTTTTATTATTTTAATTTTAAATCGCTTGTTTCACATGTCAATCCCAGTTCCCTCCCCCTCTCTTCCTCCCACACTTTCGTACCATCTCCCCATCCCCCAGCCTCCCACGCTATTGCCAATTCCTTCCACATAGGGAATATCCAGAGTCTGTCATTTCACTCTGGATAGGTACCATGCACTCCCCTAAGAGTCCAGGATGAGAGAATATCCCTCTTTTTGTTATGGAAACAAGATGTCTGTATGTATGCCAGGGATAAACACTGATCCACTTCTCAGGGCCCCATAGGTTGCCCAGGGCTCCTCACTGACTCTCACATTCAGGGGGTCTGGATCAGTCCCATGCTGGTCTCCCAGCTGTCGGTCTGGAGTCCAAGAGCTCTCTCCTGTTCCGATTAGCTGTCTCTGATTTATGGTGCGATCTTTATATGGAAGTGTGAATTTATCAGGACATAAGAATTGAATTATATTCAAGCACTACTGCACTAAAGTGAAATTTTGTCTTATTATAAAAATAAAAAGTAAACCTGAAACAATGATTGTCACACAATTTTGTGGTGTAGATCTTGAATAAAAATCATTCTGTGGAAGAGGGAATACACTCTAGGGACACCTAGTTTAATCATGTCCTAGGATCTATTGACTAATATTTCTTTAAAAGAATGTGATGGTGAATAGGTGGCCCACTGTTGGTACAGGACTGTAATCTGATCACAGAGAAATTGAAAACAGAAGAGGAAACAAGAATCACAAAAACATAGAAAAACCTTGTCTCAAAAGGGTAGAAAACCTGTGAAACTAGTACCAAGATGGGAGACAATTTTTTGTCACTAGCATATGAATACAACACAGGGTATTGGAAACTTAATTGTAGAAACAGTACAAGCCTGACTGCTGCTCTTGAACTACATAGAGAGAGAATATCCTACTTGGTAGAATATAGGCAAGATGACGGAGTAAATTGATGGAGAAAACTGTTGGCACCTTTCTCTATTTCCACTCATGTGAAGTGGTGTCCTGACAAGATGAGAATAGTGGTTTTCAGTTATTTGTGAGCGATATAGAGATGTTTTATCAAAATAATGATTGCAAGCAAAAGCCTGCACAGCCACATAGTGTGTGGGCAGCATTTCGTTCTCACCTTGTCCCACTGTCCTTCAGCCTCAAATAAACACACAGACTTATGTTAATTAAAAACTATTGGCTGATGGCTCAGCCTTCTTTCTGGCTAGCTATCTCTCTAAATTATTAACCCATATCAACTGATCTAAATGTTTTCACAAGGTTTTATCTTACTGGATAATTTCCAGACCTATTACTCCTTCCTGTGCCACATGATGTCTATCCAGTGTTTTCCCTCAGCTACCTCTCCCTAGAATTCTCCTCATCTGGTAGTGCCACCTATAGCTTCGTCCTGGCTACTGGACAATCAGTGATTTATTCATCAACCAATAAGGGAAATATATATACAGAAGGACATACCTCATCAGTGGTGAGTATCTGTGTTGTAGAGGCAGGAATGCAAGGCCCACAATGAGGTATAGATATTTGAAGAGAATTCAGGCTCATGAGACATAACTAGGTTTATTTGAGTGACACAGACAAATTTTCTTACCCAAAACAAATTAAATGTGGCATATCCTTGCAGAGTTTTATGATTGGTTCTTGTACATTTCTGGGCACTATCTTCTAATCCCAATTTTGGGAACAGGAGATATTGGGAATGAGGTTCTTCTGAATCTGTCATAGATGCTCAAAAAAGAAAGAAAGGCAGAGAAGTAAAAGGGGGAGAGATGTTAAAAGGAAGTGAGAGAGGTTTTTCAGAAAGGATTGCAGGGTGAGGGAAGACAGAGAGAGGGTGAGAATTGGAGATCTGGAGATATAAGTTTGAGAACACCTGGCATGTTTCCTGGCATTGTGGTTTCAGATGTTTGGGGATTCAAACTTGTAATATCAAAACTGGAAGAAGTAGACAGGTGGAAATGATAAAAAGAATGAAGTGGAATAACCTAGATGGAGGCTGAAGGGAGGGACTGATAATAGTTGCATTTACACATACAGTGAATTTGATCCCAGCCAAAGATATGTAGGGAAACCTTGTCCCTTCATCTTCCTCAAAATAAGTGACCACAGCTTGGTGACATCTTTACATGACAAACAGTGCAGTAGATATTGACATGAAGCTCTGCAATGAAAGTTGTTGATGGTAGTTGTGAAGTCAAGTCTGTGGAATTTCAATGTATATAAAGAGATATCACTGTACTTTTTTTCTATTGTCAGCAAACTATTTTTGGTGATATTTTGTGCTTCATAATTATTAATGATGGAGTCATCATAACCTAAAAATCATGGGATATATATTGAGGGATTACAGTGATTCCTGTACTTTTCTTGCTGTTGTGGTTTGCTTTACATTTTGACAGAATGTATCTGAGTATTCCCATGGTTGTGATCTCTATTTTGTGAATTTTTTAAGTACAATAAAAAAAGCTGTTTTACATGTCAATCCCAGTTCCATTTCCCTGCTCCATACCTGACCACCAAAACCCTATCCTATGTGCTTCCTGCTCCCCAGGGAGGGTGACTCCTTCCATGGGAGATATTCAAGAATTTTCATATCATTTGGAGCATGCCCTAGGCCCTCCCGCATGTGCATAGGCTATGAGAGTAACTCACTCTATATGGAATGGTCTCTAAAATCCATTAGTATGTTATGGATAAATACTCATCTACTACTTGAGGCCCCATTGATTTTCAAGGCCTCCTCACTGACACAGAAGTTCAGAGGTTGTGAATTAGATCATATATTGTTTCCTCAGATATTTGTCTGGGGTCCATGAACTCACACATGTTCAGGTCAGCTGCTTCTGTGGGATTCACCAGCTTGGTCTTGATCCCTTTGCTTATCACTACTCCCTCTCTGAAACTGGTTTCCAGAAGTTCAGTGTTTAGCTGTGGGTGTCTGCTTCTGCTACAATTATCTACTGAATGAAGGCTCTAGGATGGCATATAAGGTAGTCATCAATATCATTATCAGAGATGTGAGCTGAAGGTAGTCTCTCCACTATTGCTTAGATTTGTTAGATGATGTCATCCATGTAGATCTCTGGACACTTCCCTAGTGTCAGACTTCTCTTGTAACATATAATGGCTCCATCTATGATGTTATATATTATCTTCCTCTCCTCTATTCTTAAACAGACTTCCTGAATTCTCATGTTCTCTTCTCTCCTCCTCTACTACTCTTCCCTTTCTCCTAGCTCCCTCTCCTGTTCCCCATGCTTAGGGGACCTTGTATGCTACTCTTATGTTCTTCCTTGTTTCCTAGTATCTCTGGCTGTGAGGATTGCAGGCAGGTAAACCAATGCTCTTCATCTAAAATCCATATATGAGTGAGTAAAAACTATATTAATCTTTTTGTGATTGGGCTATCTTTCTCAGGATGATTTTTTCCTTGTTCCATTCATTTCCTTAATAATTTCAAGATTCCATTGTTTTCCTTCTGAGTAGGTCTCCAATGTGTAAATGTACCACATTTTCTGTATCCATTCTACAGAAGATGGGCATGTAAGTTTCTTCCTGGATCTAGATATTACAAATAATGCTGTTATGAGCATAGTGACCCAAAGTTCTCTTTGTATGAATGTGCATCATTGGGTATATGATGACCAGTGGACTTGCTCGATCTTGTTGATTCCCAATTTTCCCAAGGGAGCTCCATACTGATTTCTAAATTGACCATACCAGTTGGCACTCAAACCAGCAGTGGAGGAGTGTGCCACTTTCTCCACATTATCTCCTGAATGAATTGTCATTGGTGTTTTTTATTTTAGCCATTCTAACGTGAGAAATATGGTATCTTGGAGTTGTTTCATTTACCTTTTCATGATGGTTCAGGATGTTGCCCACTTTATTAAGGTTCTTTCTGCCTTTTATCCTCCTCTATTGAGAAATTTACATTTGGTTCTTTACCCCAATTTTAATTGAACTTTTTGGTGTTTTGGAGACTAGATTTTTCTTTTGGTTTTCGATAAAGGGGGTTATCTATTGCCTTTGTATTTCTGAGTTTTGTTACATTCCTTAGGTTGGAGTTTTACCTCCAGTACTTTGTGTAGTGCTGGATTAGTAGATATGCATTGCATATATCTGGTTTTGTTGTGGAATATCTTCTTTTCTCCATCTATAAGAATTGAAAGCTTTGAAATACATAGTAGTCTGGGCTGCCATCCATGCTCCCTTAGTGTTTGTAGAATACCTATCTAGGACTTTCTGTTTTTTATACCTTTTATAGAGAATAAGGTATAATTCTGATAGGTTTGCCTTTATAGTTTACTTGGCCTTTTTCTGATGTTGTTCTTAATATTTTTATTTTATTCTGTATATTTGGTATTTGATGTGGGTTTCTTCACATTCTTCTATACCTACTATTCTTAGGTTTGCCCTTTTCATGGTATCCCTTATTTCCTGGATATTTTGTGTTTGATATTTGTTGAACTTAACATTTTCTTTTGTTCATGAATGAATCTATTTCTTCTAATGAATCTTCAATGCCTGAGTGTCTCTCTTCTGTCTCTTGAATTCTGTTGGTTATTGGGGAAGTACTGTGTATATGTCAATAAAGCACTGATGGCCATTAGGGAAGCAAGATAGGTGGGACTAGTAGTCAAGGAGGACTCTGGGTAGGAGAAACACAGGGAGTCAAGATGTAGCTGCAATAGCATTAAGAATTTCAGAATTATTCTCCGGTAAGAGAAATACTTAGATTTATAATTATGGGGTAAATACTTAAGTTATAGATAGTATAAAACAAGCAAGGCCAACAGCTTCATAATTAATACATCATGTTGTGTGTTATTTGGGGACTACAACATGGTAGAGACCAGAAAACTGGTGGAGAAGAACCAAAGCGCCTGGCAAGGCAAAGACTTCCCTCTACAAATGATGATCAGGAGTGGAATCATGAATTTCCACATAGAATTACAAAAGCTTTAAAGGAATTTTAGAAACAAAACAATGGAGAAAAGCATGGGTTCTTGGTAGCAGCATTTTTCTCAGGTGGGCTCTGTTTTTTATTTTAAATACCTTGTTTTACATGTCAATCACAGTTCTGTCTCCCTCACCTCCTCCCACACCTCGCCACCATTCCTCCTCATCCTCCCACCCTATTGCAAATTCCTTCCATATAGGGGATACCTAGAGTCTGTCAATTCACTCAGGGTAGAGTCCAGGCACTCCCCTAAGAGTCCAGGCTGAGAGAGCATTCCTCTTTGTGTTATGGAGACACGATGTCTGTTTGTATTCGAGGGATAAACACTGACCCACTGCTCAGTGCCCCATAGGTTGCCCAGGCCTCCTCACTGACTGTCACATTCAGGGGGTCAGGATCAGTCCCATGCTGGCCTCCCAGCTGTCGGTCTGGTGTCCAAGAGCTCTCCCTGTTCAGATCAGCTGTCTCTGCTGGCTTTGGAAGCCCATTCTTTGCCAATTTGCTCATCACTCCTCTCTCTCTGTCGCTGGGTTCCTTTGGTTCAGTTCAGAGTTTAACTGTGGGTGTGTGACTCTGCTTCATCAGTCAGTGGATGAAGGTTCCAGGATGGTTATAGACATCAAGTTCATTATCAGGAATGGGCATTCCATGTGGTCTCGACACTGTTGCATAGCTTGTCAATTGGTTTCATCCCTTTAGATCAATAGAGGTCACAATGTTGCCTGATCTGTCTTCTAACCTATGATTCTCTCTTCCCCCTATCATATCCCCAGGCAACCTTCCTGTTCCCCCATGACCTACTCTCTCTTTCTCTTCTCCCCCTCTCTATTTCCCAGCTCCCACCCCACCACCACTTGCCATGTTCCCTATCTGTTCAGAGGATTTTGCCTCATTTCTCTTCTCTTGGGTAAAATGAATATATTTTAGTTCCTTTCCTGTTTCCCAGACTATCTGTCAGTGAAAGTGCAGATTAGCACTATCCTGATCCATGTCTAAAATCCATACATGAGTGAGTACATACTGCGTTTGTCTCTCTGTGATAGGGTTAGCTCACTCAGGATGGTTTCTTCCAGTGCTATCCATTTACCTGCAAATTTCAAGATTCCATTGTTTTTTTTTCTGCTGAGTAATACTCTAATGTGTAAATGTACCACATTTTCTCTATCCACTCTTGAGTTGAGGGGCATCTCGGTTGCTTCCAGCTTCTGGCTATTACCAATAATGCTGCCATGAACATAGTGGAGCAAATGCCCTTGTTGTATGAATTTGCCTCTTTTGGATATATGGCTTAGAGTGGAATTGCTGGGTCTTGTGGTAGATTGATTCCCCTCTTCCTGAGGAATCTCCATACTGATTTTGAAAGTGTCTGTACGAGTTGGCACTCCCACCAGCAGTGGAGGAGATTTCCCCTCTCTCCACATCCTGTCCAGCATACATTGCCTAGGGTGTTTTTGATTTTAGCCATTCTGACAGGAGTAAGATGGTAACTCAAAGTTGTTTTGATTTGTATTTCCCTGATGGCTAAGGATGTTGGGTACTTTCTTGACTGTCTCTTGGCCATTTTAACCTCCTCTATTGAGAATTCTCTGTTTAGTTCTGTAACCCAACATTTTATTTATTTATTATTGTTTTTTTTATTTTCCATTTTAAATTTAGATAAGAAACAAGGTTGCTTCACAAGTCAGTTCGAGGTCCCTCTCCCTTTCCCACCCCTCCTCCCGTGCCCTCCCCCCATCCCGCCCCGTTATCCCCTCATTCCCCCAGGCAGGGTGAGGCCCTCCATGGGGGTGTCCATAGTCTGTCATTTCATATAGGGCAGGGCCTAGACCCTTCCCCAAGAGTTCAGGGTGAGAGTGCACCTCACATTGTTCTATGGGAGTCCAGAGTCCGTGTGTATACTTGGGATGGGTACTGATCTGCTGTCCAAGGCTCAATAGATTACCTAGGCCTCCTCACTGACAC
Source organism: Mesocricetus auratus (assembly GCF_017639785.1). Lineage (NCBI taxonomy): Eukaryota > Metazoa > Chordata > Mammalia > Rodentia > Cricetidae > Mesocricetus > Mesocricetus auratus. The sequence continues at coordinate 21,821 of NW_024430280.1, forward strand.
CCAGAATCAGGGGGTCTTGATCAGTCCCATGCTGGATTCCAGGCTGATGCCAGGGATTCAAGGGTTAACCTTTGTCTGGTCAGCTGTTTCTGGGGGTTAAACCAGCCCAGTCTTAATCCCTTTGATCATCAGCCCTCCCTCTCTGATACTGGCTTTCTTGAGTTCAGCTCAGTACTTAACCAGCCACTAAATGAAGTTTCTGTTTCCCAGAGTCTCTGGCCATAGGATTGTAGGCTGGCACTCCCCAGATCTATGTCTAAAATCCATATATGAGAGAGTACATGCCATGTTTCTCTTTTTGTGACTGGGTGTAACCCAACTTTTAATTGGTTCCTTTGGTGATTTGGAGACTTGCTTCTTGAGTTCTTTGTAAATTTTGGCGATTAGCCCTCTGTCAGATGTGGGGTTTGTGAATATCTATTGCATTCTGTGGGCTACCTTTTTGTCTTGTTGACTGTGTCCTTTGCCTTACAGAAGCTTTTTAGTTTCATGAGGTCCCATTTGTTAATTGTCGATCTCAGTGTCTGTGACACTGGTGTTATGTTCAGGAAATGGTCTCCTGGACCAACTCGTTGAAGCATATCTCCCAATTTCTGTTATAAAATTCCAGTGTGGCTGGATTTATGTTGAGATCATTCATCCATTTGGACTTAAGTTTTGTACAAGGCGATAAACATGGATCTATTTGCAGTCATCTGCATACCAGTACCCAGTTATGCCAGCACCATGTGTTAAAGATGCTTTTTTCCCATAGTATAGTTTTAGCTTCTTTGTCAAAAATCAAGTGTTCAGAGGTGTGTGGGTTACAATCAGGGTTTACAATTCTGTTACATGGTACTACCTGCATATATTTTGTGCCAATACCAAGCTGTTTTCGGGACTATAGCTCTACAATAGAGCTTGAAGTCAGGTATGTTGTTGCCTCCTGAAGTTCCTTTATTGTATAGGGTTGTTTTAGCTATCCTGGACCTATTGTTTTTCCATATATATTTGATTAATATTCTTTCCAGGTCTGTGAAGAATTGTGCCAGAATTTTGATAGGGATTGCATTGAATCTATAGACTGCTTTTGGCAAGATTGCCATTTTTATTATGTTGATCCTACTAATCCAAGAGCATGGGAGATCTTTCCATTTTTTGGTATCCTCTATAATTTCTATCTTTAAAGACTCACAGTTCTTGATGTACAGGTCTTTCACTTCCTTGGTTAAGATTATCCCCAGATATTTGTTACTATTTATGCCTATTGTATAGGGTGAGGTTACTCTGATTTCTTTCTCAGTGACTTCATCGTCTGTATATAATAGGGCCACCGATTTTTTTGAGTTTACCTTGTATCCTGCCATTTTGCTGAAGATGTTCATTAGCTCTAGGAGTTCCCTTGTGGACTAGAAGTCCAGGAGGACTCTGGGTAGGAGAAACACAGTGTGTCAAGATGTAGCTGCGACAGCAGTAAGAAGTTCGGAACTATTCTCTGTTAAGAGAAATACTTAGATTAACAAATATGGGGTAAATACTTAAGTCAGAGGTAGCTAGTATAAAAGAAGCAAGGCCAACAACTTCATAATTAATACAGCATTTTGTGTGTTATTTGGGGTCTACCACGTGGCATAGTTCAGGCAACTAGTGGGGAAAAACGAAAGCGGCACACAAGGAAAAGGCTTCTTTCTAAAGTTGGTTATGCTTGAATTTTTTGTTCCTGAATATTTACCCAGCTTTTATCATTCCAGAATTCCCTAAATCTGTTTTTTTATTGCCTCCATTTGGGCTTTCAAACTATGCACTATTTGTTTCTTCCAATTTGGGGGTTGTCTTTTCTTCCATTTCTTTAAAGATTTTCTTGTTTCCTCTTTCAGTGTCTCTTTCATCTTCTCGAAGATGTTGTTTAGGTCATATCTTTTTCTTCATCTGTTTAAGGATATTCAGGTCTTTCTGGTGTAAAGTCCCTAGTCGATTTTTCAGTCATTTTTTCTGTTGTTGAATATGTACTTATAATATAACCTTACTATCCCTATTTCCAGTGGGAGCAGGGAGCCTCACTTACTCTCCTGGTGGTTATCATTCCAAGGTTCTTTTACAATGGGTTCAAGCAGATTTAATATTCTGATGGTTCAATACTCATGATTTTATCCAGAAGGCAGAACCCTATCAGAACATGAAAGCCTAAGGTGAAAGTCAGGGATGATATTATATCTTGAATACAATCAATTATAAATATTTTGAATACTTCCTTGAGGGACTTAATGGAATGTTCACTCACTTGAGACTTACTGATTATTTTAACAGCATGCATAAGCAGGCTTATTCTATTATTAGGCCTACCAATAATGTTTAGACCAAGTATAGGAATTTTTGTGTCAAAGAGACCTTGAAGGGTATTTGTTCCCAACCTTCATAATGTTATGTCATATTTCTTATGTCACTCCAGTAGAACTTCACAAGAATGAAGTGGCCATCTGGAAGAAATCAATTATCAGCAATTCTGTGATCTTATGTGGTAAAACAGCAGCATCAAACATCACTTTCTCTTCATAGTTTTGCAAAAACATGCTTTCCTTCACAGGCAATTGGCTTTAGTGCAGGCTCCTACCAAGCTGGCTTGTCTGAAGCCTCCTCCAAAAACTAATTAGCTGGATCTATAAGAAACACACCTAACCACCTGAGATCGTTTCCTGCAATCCTAAACAGACTAGGGTAGAGTACACATGGGCCTGGCTTGTTTTTCCATATCTTTTAAAATCCACTAGAAGTTGAACTGAGAAATACACTGTAAAGTCAAGATTTCTCAAATCGTCTATACATATAAATTTGGATAAAATAAAAGTGTAGAAAAGTTTGAGCTCAGGTCAGATATGCATGGCATGGATTAGATCCCAGGTGGAAGTGAGATACCAGGAAAAATGAAAGTACAGGTCCTTAAAGAGCCTATACAACACAGTATCTTGGGCCCATATTATTTCTATAGTACACAAACTGCCAGAATTCAACTCGTCAATCCTAATTCCTCTTATAACAAGAAAAGTGTTTTCACAGGAAGCAAATGCACATTATAGAGAGCCTGTAATCTGCATAGCTATTCCCACATATGGGAGATTCTAAAGGATTTACAATATTTAGTTGGAAGAAATAAGTGCTGCAGGTTTTGCTTTGTGCCCCACCAGAGTTTCCTGGATTGGGAAACCTGACTTCTGCTGAGATATGAGGAAAGCTGGCAAGCAGGTAAGCCATGTTCATTCCACATGACATCAGCAGGTTCTTCCCTGACATTCCATTGTGGCCTGGTGACCAAGGAATCCTGTGAGGTCCCATGTGTTGTAGCAACATCAACTGCATTTGGAGGGGAGACAGAGCAGAGAGAGCCAGAAGAAGACTGATATTCAGCCTCAGTTTAAGCTGTCAAAGAAGAAAATATTTAAAAGGATGTACAGCAAGTCCTGGGCTGAAGATGGGGTGCTCCCTGGTGAAGGTTGTGTTTAGCTTGGACTTTAGGTAATGGAGCTCAGGAATTGGGGCTTCTGGGAATAAATTGGACTTTCCTGCCTGACAGGTCTTCTGGAAGTCAAGGATTCCAGTCTAGTAATTTGTCTCTCCCAGAAGCCAGGAACTGGCAAGGCAAAGCTGTTCTCCTAGGAGCTCTTGGTTTTAAATCTTACAGTAAACGTTGGTTAATGGAGGACCAGGATAAGAGTGAGACCAACCAGAAGGTGGCACTAGTGGATTGTGACAGCTCTAGGCAGGTCATCACTGTATTTCAACTCCAGTGGATTACATTAAGTGCTGTGCACCTTCTCTGTGTGCCTTGATATGTCAGTTACATGACTTTGTGTGTCTGGAGATCATGTTCTGGACCTGTATGCCTACTCCTCCTACCTATAACTATGTGCTTGGTGTGACATATCAGGATATTTTGGATTCTCAAGAAAGACCTGCATGCATGTGGACTATGGCAATTGCTTACTATTTTCTAAACCCACAGATTTGTGAACTCTTCAGGTAAGTTGAATGGTGAATCTGTACTATAAATAAGTCTGAGGAAGTTCTTTCTTTTTATGTGAAGTATGTGCTGAGGGGACAGGAGAAAGCAGGTGGGTAAGACATGAAACTAGCTTCAGAATTGTGAGATAAGGGCATCTCAGGCCTCAGATAAAATCCACTGGTGTGTCACTGAATCACAGGCAAGTAGCATTCTGAAACATTTTAAGGGCACAGATTGATCTGTATATCCTCTATGGTTGGTCACAATGCAAGTTTACTTTTGTTCATCACCCTACACTGGCTGTTTGAGAGCTAACACCAACCACAGCCCTCATCAACCAACTGGAGTTAAAACTACAGATGGAAAGTCTGAACAGCCAGCTAGAGCAAGTGTCCAGAGAAACAATGGAGTTGCAAGATTGTCTCATTTTCATCACTTAAAGATCCCCTGACAATAAGTATTGTTTTTTTTTGGGTTCAAAGAATTTATTAAAAATTTCTTGCCAACAAAATGAGAAACAACTTTATAAAATATCTGTGTGAGTTACTTTTCTCTACCCACAAAATGCCCATTTTTTATACAGAACAAATTCACAAATTTCTTTTTTTGATTTTCTTTTTTTTTCAATATAATTAATTTTTTTAAATTTTAAATAGCTTGTTTTACATGTCAATCCCAGTTCCCTCTCCCTCCCCTCCTCCCGCACTCCCCTTCCACCCTCGCTCCCACCCTATTGCCAAATCCTTCCACATAGGGGATGTCTAGAGTCTATCATTTTACTCTTGGTAGGGTCAAGGCACTCCCCTAAGAGTCCAGGCTGAGAGAGCATCTCTCTTTGTGCTATAGGCACATGAAGACAGATTGTATACCAGGAATAGACTCTGATCCACAGCTCAGAGCCCCATAGGTTGTCCAGGCCTTCTCACTGACACTCACATTTGGGGGGTCCAGATCAGTCCCATTCTGGCCTCCCCACTGTCGGTCTGGGGTCCAAGAGCACTCCCCTGTCCAGATCAGCTGTCTCTGCTGGTTTTGCCAGCCCATTCTTTGCCAATTTGCTCATCATTCCTCTCTGTCACTGGGTTCCTTGGGTTCAGTTCAGTGCTTAGTTGTGTGTTTGCCTCTGCTTCCATCAGTCCCAGGATGAAGGCTCCCGGATAGTTATAGACGTCAAGTTCATTATCAGGAATGGGCATTCGAGGTGGTCCTTCCACTATTGCTCAGCTTGCCAATTGATGTTATACCTTTAGATCACTCGAGGTCACTCTGGTGCCTGATCTGTCTTCGATCCTATGATTCCCTCTTCCCCCTATTCTACCCCCACCCCCTGAACTTCCTGTTCCCCCATGACCAACTCCCTTCCTCTTTACCCCCTCTATTCTTCCCAGGTCCCACTACCCCCCTGGCCCTGTTCCCCATCCATTCAGAGGATCTTGTCTCCATCCTCTTCTCTTGGGTACTATGCATATATGCATATCTTTTAGGTTGTTTTCAATTCCTTGGTTACCATCTTAGCTCCACAATTTTACCCTTAGTTTATTTAATCTAAGGTCTGAGCATCTGTATTTCTACACATTTAGTGTGTCCCTTTGTCCAACCCATTAGATCTAAATGCAAAATACAAAAATCATTGGAACTGAGGTAAGAGTCAGATTATCAGATTTCTCACTATGTAAGAACAACATCCTGTCATAGACAGTGGTACTGGACATCAAGTTGTCATCGGTACAATAAGTTCAGTATCTTACAATGAGTACAATTTTGCAAGGTGATACTGACATTGTGTATCCAGGCTTATAGAGTCCATCAGAAAGAAGTTGGGTGTGTCCCTCATTGGAGATAACCACCTGTCCATGGTTCCCCAGTCTAGTGAAGAAATGGATTAAAACCTTGCTGAAGGTAAGCAACAATGGGAATCAAAGAATTTGATTGATATCACTGAGTCTTTAATTTTCTTAATCCACAGTTATCACAAAAGTTTTTGAACTGTTTCTCCACAGACTCAATTTTCTGATATTAAGTACTGTTGCATCAGAAAATATTGATAGCTTCAGGCCAAATTTCAGAGCTTTGGCCAAAATCTGGTTTAGAGAATGAGTGTCTACATAGTCTGTCACTAAATAATTTGTACAGCACTTATCGTTTTTGCTTTTTAATTTAAGTTAGTAACAAGCTTGTTTCACATGTCTAACACTGTTTCCTCTTTCTTCCCTCTTCCCCCTGCCCTTCCCATCACGTACCCCAATCCCCCACCCAATCTCCACTCCAATCCCCAGGGAGGCTGATGCCCTCCATGGTGGATCTTCAGAGTCTGGCCTTTAATCTAGGGCAGGTCCTAGGCCCTCACACAAGTGTCAAGAGTGAGAGAGCATTCTTCATTGTGGGATGGGCACGGAAATTAAATTTGTATGCCAGGGATAAATACTACCCAAACCCATAGAATACCTGGGCCTCTTTGCTGACACCCACATTTAGGATGTCTGTGTCAGTACCGCGATTTCCACACAGACATCAATATGGGGTCCAAGAGCTCCCAATTGTTTCTATGGATTAGACGAGCCCAGTCATAACTCCTTTGATCATCAGACCTCAGTCTCTGTAACTGTATTCCAGGAGTTCAGTTCAGTGATTAGCTACATGAGTCTGCCTGTGCTGGATTAAGGTTCTGTTTCCCACACTCTCTGGAAGTAGAATTGTATGTTGGTACTGTCCTGATTCATGTCTAAAATCCACATATAAAAGAGTACATACCATGTTTCACTATTTGTGACTGGGTTACCACACTCAGGATGGTTTCTTCTATTTGCTTTCATTTGCAGGAAAATTTTAAGATTCCATTTTTTTCCTGCAGAGCTGTACTCCATTGTGTAAATGTACCACATTTTCTCTATCCACACTTCAGTTGAGGGGCATCTGGCTTGATTCCAGGTTCTGGCTATTACAAATAATGCTGCTATGTAGACAGTGGGACAGATGTCCTTGTTTTTTGAATGTGCATATTTTGGGAATATGCCTAAGAGTGGAATTTCTGGGACTTGTGGTAGACTGATTCCCATTTTCCTGAAGAATCTCCATAACGATTTCCAAAGTGGCTGTACGAGTTAGCACTCCCACCAGCAGTGGTGGAGTGTTCCCCTTTTGCTACATCCTCTCCAGAATAAACTGTCATTGCTGTTTTTTTATTTTAGCCATTCTGACAAGAGTAGGATGATATCTCAGAGTTGTTTTTAGGCCAAGATTCTTGAGTTATAATAGCAACATCCTTTCCTGTGTCCACCAAACCCAGCCAGCATAATGTTATTCATCTGTACATTTAATTTTGGACTTTGATCATTTATAGAAGTCTTTTTTTATTTACCACAGTAATGACTGGTTCATCCTCAGTAGCTAATCTATCATCCAGAGTGGTAATATTATTTACCATAGACAGTGAATCTTCTAGTTGTCCTAGGAGAGATTGGCCTCCACAGCGACTTGGCATGAACAAGTCCCATTTTTGAATTGGGAGTCTTTGAGGGGTCTCCCAAGGAATTTACCAATTTTATAGGGTTACCATGCTTTTCTGTTGATGACCTACATTCATTGATCCAGTATTGGCATTTGTCACATCTCCTACATAATCCAAAATTTTGAGGCCTTCTGTTTGAATCATTCCTAGGAGGAGGATTATCTCTAGGAATGTTGCCTAAAATTTCTTCTCAGATGTCCTATTCTACCACAGTTAAATCATCTGGTAATTGATTCTATTTTTGACATAAGGGCATTGGACACGGAATCAATTTTTTCTTGTAAATTATGTTTATGTCCCAAGTGATCCACATTGTTAGACATTTTCCCATGGATTTGAAGATTTTGAAACTTGTCTCCAATTTCTCAATCATTTATACAATTTGCCAATTATTATCTCTCTTACTAATGCATCTCTTCCATATATATATATATCATTAGCATCAGACAAAATTTTATTTGGAGCATGTTGTTTTCCCAGTATGTTGTCCTTGACATTGGCAATGAGATCCTTAATGTTCTGCAACTTTAGATTGTCTGCCATGAGTTAAAGTGGGTAATAATATCACCAAGTTAAGGTTGCCAACTTATTTCCAATTAATTCTGGTTGGGGAAAGGATTTTAACTGCAGTTAGTATCCTTAGCCAGCAGGTGGCAGAGGTGTACCGCCAAACAGAACTGCAGAATTTTAACCTGCAGTTATTATCCTTGGGCAGAGATGATGTAGGTATATTGCTTAATACAGCTCTGCCACAAAACCTCGGTATTTTTCCAAACAGTAACTGAAAAATTCTAAGTAACTGTTACAGAAATTAGCAAGCAGGTTTGATGTGGAAAAACCTGTGCACATAGGGAGACCTTTGGCTAGAAAACAGCTGCAAATTCTTAGGGACAGAAAATGGATCACATTCCCTATGACCAGGCTTTCCAGTGATGTGCATGGTTCTGCACTGGCAGAGAAAGCAATGGGAGGTCGAGCAGCAGCAGCAGCGGTGACATGAACAGGGCACATCAAATGAGTTGGGAAACTCAGAGAGCAGCCGTGGTCAGAGCTGCTGCTTCTAAGGACAGCTTCAGCTGATCGGTGAATTCAGAGCAGACCTGGAAGGGCCAGTCAGGCTGGGCAGCCGTGGTGCTGGGGATGCTAAGAACCTGAGTGATTCAGGTTTTCAGGATTAAGCTAGCTGAGTGGTGTCAGCAGCAATGGCTAAGCAAGTCAGAGTTATGTATGAGAAGCACTCTATGGTCTCTGAAACTTAGTCAGGACCAAAGAGAGACTGAGAGCACACTCCTGTCCCTCTTTTATCTCTGATGGATCCCATGTACCTGTGGCCATTTCCCAATGGAGTATCATCTGCAGCAGGTACATGATCTCTCCCTACACCATGCCTTAAGCAAATTTGCAGGTTTAGCCTCCACTCTCATGCACAAATGAGCAGTGAAGGAGCACCAGGTTAAAAAAGAGTTAGCCATTAAAGGATACATGATTGTTTTGTAAGCCACAAGGCAGTAAGTTCTTGAAATATTAAATGCATCCTATTTAACTGGTATAAGGAATCATTCAGTCTGTTTCCTGTCTTTTCCCTCCACCGTCCTGTAGAAAGAAGAGTTCCCTGGAGCCCTCCAACCCACCTTACCTCGTTGATTGCAGCCCTTCCCACTAGCAATGCCCCCAGAGGAATCTGGAGGCAGAAAAGTGCATCCAACATTGGCTTCCATTACTTTCTCAATCCTCTCCTTCTGGTAGTTAGGTTAGTTCTGGGGGCTACCCATATTCACCTTTCCCTCTTTGGGTCCAGTGTGTTGTGGCACCAGATCATTCCTGTCACAAAATCCCCACGTGGGACCTGGAAGCACATCAAGGTATCCAGCAAAGACCACCATTCCTATCTTGTTCCTCCACCCTCCATTACAGAGGTGAGTGCCTGGGTATCCTCAAGCCCACATTTCACACTTTGAATCCCATTACCTGTAGCACCAGAACCTTCCTGCCACGGAATACCTGAGAGGATCATGGCAGGAGAACAAAACATACAACATAGACAGCCATTCCTGTCTTGCACCTTCACCCTGCAGGAAAGAGGAGAGTAGAGAGCCTTGAACCCATAACCAACAGGTGATTGACAGACACCACCTATACCCTTTGGTAGAAGGGATGGAAAGACGAAAAATGAGAACAAATTCAACAACAGAAATTCTAATATAACACTAACACCAGCAAGACCTGAACATTCCAACCCAGATGAAGCAGAACAGAATGACCTTAAATACAACGTCATGAAAATGATAGAGTTCCTCAAATAGGAAATGAGAAAATTCCTTAAAGAAATTTAAAAATACAAACCAAAAATGCAAGAAATCAACAAATCTCAAATAGAATGTGAGGAAACACAAGAAAAATATTCACAGAGAGGAAGGAAACAATTAAAACAGTTTAAAACCTTAAAACTGAAATAGAGAAAGTAATGAAAACAAAACCAAGTAGCTAAATTATCAGGAACTGCAGATACAAACGTAACCAACAGAATAAAAGAGATGGCAAAGAGAACCTCAGGTTCTGAAAATAAGCTAGAGTAAATATATTCATTAACCAAAGAAAATCTTATGTCCAACATATCATTCATACAAAATAAACATGAAATATGGGACACCAGGACAAGACAAATAATAACAGGTAGAGAAGAAGGCAAAGAAGCCAAGAACAATGGTGCAGAAAACACATTCAAAAAATTCTAGAAGTAAACTTTCCAAACCTAAAGAATGACATGTCTATGTAAGTACAAGCATCATACAGAACGAAATACAGTGTGCCAAAAAATTTACACTCACCATGTAATACTCAAAACACCAGTTTCTCCAGAAGCCCATAGTGGCTTTCTTCATTAAGGTATCTTTTTGCAGGTCATCTTTTATCCCAGCACTTGAGAGGCAGAAGCAAGCATGTCTTACAGAGCAAGTTCCAGAACAGGCACCAAAGAAATACAGAGAAACACTGTGTCCAAAGCAAAAAAAGATATCCTTTTCATTGCTCTGCTACTGCATCCCTCCCTGTCTAGTCCATCTCATTCCCTCCTCTTTTCATTCCCAATCCCACACTTACCATCCACCACACTCTAAGATTGCACTGAAGATATTATCTAAATTCTCATCTCATGGAGATCAATGTATCCATCTCAGGTTCCTAGTTGTTATCTAGCTTCTCAGGATCTATGGACACTAGTCTGGTTGTCCTTTGCTCTACAGCTAATATCGACTTAAAAGTGACAAAATAGAATGTTGTAATTTCTTTGTCTGTTTTACCTCATTTAGGCTGTTTTTCCTAGTTCAATCCATTTGCCTGAAAATTTTCTAAGGACACCATTTAGTTACCAGAGAGGAGTACTCCACTGGTGAAAAGTGCCACAATTTTCTTTTCCATTCTTTGGTTGAGAGGAATCAGGTTGGTTCCATGTACTGTCTATTATGAATAATGCCACTATGAACACATTTAAGCAAATGTACATGTAGGATGATTGACTGTGTTTTGTTAAATGCCCAAGAATGGTATTAACTGAATGCTGAGACAGATTTGGATCTATTTGCAATGTTTTTCATGTTAACCTCCAGTTATGGCAGCACAATTAAAGAAGTTTTCCTTTTTCTATTGTAACATTGTTGCTTCTTTGTCAAAATCTGGTGTTACTAGTGGTGAGAATTGATATCAGGGTCTTAGATTCAATTCACTAGATCCACCTGTATGTTTTTAATGCCATCCATTTGTTGGAGACACAATGAAGATTGAACTTTCAGAGGGACCCTTGACAGCAGGATGATACATACCTGATATATTAGCCATCATGTTGGAGGCTAATCCTTAGTGGGAGATGTCATGCTCAGTGGCAAGAGGAGAAAGATATTACCCCTTTACAAGAACTAAATTACTGGAGATCATTTTTTATGGTGGTTTGCCATGATCATTCTTAACAAATGGGAGTGAAACCACACCCTTCCGAAACTAATGAGCCTGATTATGTTGACTCCTCAAGGGAGCCCTCAACAGTGAGGAGTAGTGGACTGCATGTTGACTATGGCAGATTTGGAGGATAAGAAGAGATATAAGGCTAGTAGGTGGAGTTGGAGGCAGAACTAAGTTTGGAATGTTAAATAGAATAAAAATAGGGAAAATGGAAAAATTACAGTTCACAAAAACTATTATGGGGAACAAAAACATTTACACTACAACAATCTACACCTTGTCCCCAATGACCTTTCACCAATATCTTAAGTCACAATACACTAAGGCTAACTTTAAAGGTCCCCATATGTTTTCACACACTCAATCATGTTTAAAAATCGAAAATACTAATCTCTTCTTCGTTTCATACAATCTCTTTTCTGTAATCACCTGTAATAATTAAAAAACCAGATCACATGCTATCAACAAATAAGGACACAGAACATACACTGCCATTTCAGAATATAGGGAACAGGGCTTAGTGAGGTAATACTGGAACAAAGCAAGGCTTAAAAAGAGCTGGGTAAAATAAAAAATCTACATCTTCATGTTGGATTTTAAAACACTCTTCAGATGTCTAATTATGTTCGGATTTGTTGACTGCACCTTATTCTTTCCCCTTGGGCTTGTTCCACTAACTGTTAACAGTTCTCTTTGACAGGCCACTCAAGACTCCTTCTTCTCTAACATCTTTTGTTCAGTATAGCAGTGAAGGTCTCAGTTTCATATTTTTCGTACAATGGCCTTTCCCCGGCTTCCATTCATGGAAACATATGACAAATGGCTGGTCCCAGTGGTGATCATTTGACCGAGTCAAATTCTATAACCATTGTCTCCCAACTTTAAGTAAAAAGCCAGAACCTCATAGCTGAACCTGGTAAATTCTGCTGCTTAATTTTGTAGGAAGATGTCTCTGTCTCTTAATCATATCTTCACTGGCATTGTGTCCTTCACTTCATAAGCTCGCCTGTCATAAAAATGGATACCTAGGACAAGACACTCAGAGATTTTCGATCTTTTTCTGGCCAGTGATTAGATAAAGGTGTGACCACACTGTACTTAACATTGTGAGCACTTTATCATGATGAATGATGAGGCACAATTTGGAGGTCCTCTGGCTTTTCCTTAGTCTTGCATTTTTCCAGTGTACAGTAGTCTCATTATTCTCCCTTGTCACATGCAATGTGCATTCTGTTCCATTTCATGTTGGAATAATGTAACCTATGTTTTTGATTTAGATTGTATAGTTGGTTACAGTTAAGGGATTGTCATCAGTCTGAGAAGGGTTTTTGAGGTTTGAGCTTTGACAATGTTTACAGTATTATAAAATATGCATACTTCTGGAGGAAGACTAAATGCCATATATCCTGCCACTAAACATAGTTGATGATGTGTCTAAAACTCCAAATTGTAAGCCAGCACCAATTAAATGTTTTCCTTTTTAAGAATTGCCATAGTCATGATGATGGTTCACAAAGTATAAATGTGAATAAAGATATTCTTATCTAGTCAGTCAAAATTATAGACCACTATATTATGAGGAGAAACATCACCTCTGTGATCTCTGAATTGTATCCTGTGGTGAACTGTATTCTAGTTGGTAGCTGTATCTGTGTGGGATATACACCAAAGTTTAATATATGACCCTTGTTTAAACTTGGAGGGGACAATTAGTATGCTTGCTGTACCACATCTACTACATACATGCAATACTGTGCCATGTCTTATCAATACTTTGAGGCTTGTCTTGCTTCATAGATGAGAAATACAGATTTCATTTCCCCTCACTGTGTTTTGAATTCTCTAAATGCAAACCCCTATCATGGATTAAAAGTATCTCCTATATTACCCATTTTTCAACTACTGATCAAGGAGCACTTTACCAAGGAGAGATATCTTGTCTTAAAATGGATGTCCATAAGGCTTTTTCAAAGTTAATCTTGGCGATTCTCCTCTGCACAATGACCAAGTTTGAGAAAAGTACCACGAGTTTAACTGTGAGTCAGCTATAGGTGAATGGGTATTTTCTAGGTAAGTCACAAGTGGTACATGGACACAAGAAGCTTTTCCTATTTCATTGGTTTGAAGTAGGATCCAGTCCATGCATGGACATCTGCTCATCCACTATATAACCAATATGTCTCACTGTATACTAACATGCAGTGCCCCAACACCTTGCATTATTAATTGATGTCTGATTACTTTACACAAATATTATCTGAGTTCTTTTAGGTCCATGACTTTAATCAGCAGCTCCAATAAATGTCATAATTGAAAAATGGAAAGCACGTTTGAAAGAAAGAACATATAAAATGGAAAAAGGAAATCTGCACAAAGGAAGAAAATGAGAATCAGGCCAAAAATAGTAGGAAAGAAGAGTATTAAAATGGATTAATGAAAAGGTAAATGATCAGAAGTGGGTATGAAGGCATGGAGACAATAACGATAAAGGGAAATAAAGAAGACTTGAAAAAGTGACAGATGAATAGGAATTTGTGTAATTAGGGATTTGTGTTCTTTTGTACATAACTAAGTACATATCAGAATAAAGTCCATGAATGTACAAAGAATGGAAAGCAAATTGTTCTGTAGTGAAAAAGGAGGGATATTTTCTCAACAAATAAAATTTTGTATAGCCAAATATTTCTTCCCAGAGGAAGACCATTTCTCCAACTCAAAATATTCCTTAATCTCCTTTAGCTATTAGAGTGTGGTTAGGTCTGCTGTGGATTCACCATTCATCTTTTGCATGCCTATTATTATTTTCTCTATTTAAGATTTAGGTCATCACAGTGGAAAAACTTTAACAGAATGAACAGAACCAGCAGAGTGATTTAGGATGTTGTGACATAAACAAAATGAGAAAACAAAACAAGCTTAATAAAAGAAAAAGAATGTATTTAAAGAAGGACTGCATGCTGTGAACTACATAGGATATACTAGAAAAACTAGCAGTTTTCATATGTTCAGGGAATGTGCTTTGAGTGGTTTTAAAGAACAGAGATATCAGCTATAAATGATAAATGTGACTTGTGAAATTGGGTTCTGCTAACAACATAGGATTGGAGATGAAGCAAATGTGGAGTTGATCAAGACTAATGTATACTACTGAGCTACTACTGTTTCACGTTGTGACAAATGAAACATGAGTGGGTGTTTTCTTCACTTCTAGATCTATAATTCTAGAGCACTGCATATTTCAGTAGACCTCACTGTCAATACTAGACTGTGAATCCACGCAGACTTCAACATTAATGGGAACACAGCTCTGTACTGGAAGAAGCAGATGCCCTTCATTACAAGTCATGACAAGCAAACCAATTAAGCATTAAGACAATTCTTTTTCAGGAGAGTATTTCCTTTTTTCATTTTTTAAATTTAAATTAGAAACAAGCTTGTTTTATGTCCCGCGCTACCGTCTCGCCAGCAAGAACGACGCGGCACACTTAGGATCCTTCTGTAGAACAGCTTTAATGCGTCTTGAGAGGGAGAGCATAAGCTTACAGAGCAGAGACCTGGGGAGCGAAAAGCCCAACCCTTATATAGCTCAGCAGTCCCCGCCTCGGACGTGTCATCTCCTGACTGGCTCCTGCTCCTCAGCCCATATGACACCACGGGAGAGGCAGAGAGTAAGGGATGGAAAAGTAGTAGGCACATGCGCACCAAGGTTGTTTACTCCAACTGACAACGAATGTCGGCGCCATCTTGTAACGGAGAATGTGGGGGCGGCTCCCCACAGTTTTATATGTTAATACCAGTTCCCTGTCCTTCCCCTCCTACCCTGTCCCCCACCCCTTATAATATCCCCTTTTAGCTCCCCAGGGAGGGTGAGGCTTTCTATAGGGGAATCTGCAAAGTTTGTCATATCATTTGGAGCAGGGCCTAGGCCCTCCCCACGTTTCTAGGCAGAGGTGATATCCTTTTATGTAAAGTGGGTATCCAAATTCCCTTCGTCTACAAGGGATAAATACTGATTGATTACTAGAGTTCCCATAGATTAACCAGACATCCAAACTGACATCCACATTCAGGAGGGTCTTGAACAGTTCAGGGTAGTATTTCAACTAGAATAGAATGCCAAGTTACTTTTAATCTATTTCTAATCAGTGTGAACTCTGCTGAGCAAAGCACTCCCAGCAGTTGCCTACCACAATAACCCCAGGTGGTCACATGCCATCTTAGGAAATTCTTGCCAAATATATGTTCTCCAGCTTCAAACACTGCATTGATATTAGTTTTTGCATGTTGTATAGGATATTCATTTCCAAAACACTTAGACATTTCACAATAGGAAGTAGCAAAGCCCCAACTTAGAGATACCATACCCATTGTTTTAATAATGAAATAGAATCTGAGTCTTAGCTCACGAGTTTCCAGAAGTCTCAGAAACAAAGCCATTATCAATAACCTAGAACTCTCTCTATGAAACATTATGACTCAGACATTGGTACAGAAAGATCATGTGTCATCTTGACCCAAGGTTCAAAGGTGACACACAGTGCAACCAATCTTACAGAGACGATAAGAAAGAAACTGCGGGACATCTGTCACAGTGGAATCATCTTACAGAATAGGACATTAAACAACAAAACACTTTGGTCTACTTGTCTACAGACTGAAACCTGTGCCATCAGGAGAATTTTTTCTGGATTTTAGTGTAAGCAGCAGGCCACCACTCAAGCCTTTATCAAGGCTTCATTGGAAGCACCCTTACCTACATACGATAAAATTATATTTTGTACCAGGGCCCTAATTAGAGATAGAAACATGGCTAAAGATTAGATGCTCCATGCATGTGTGGTTAATTATATGGAACACAAACAATCTCATTTTACTTTTTAAGAAACCAGAATCTACTACATGTCACTACTCAAGACTCACACCTCCAACAAAATATCATACAATATATACATATTTGCTATCCCCAAATGACTTAAGCCTGACTGTGAGTTGTTAACATATTTTTACTTCTAACCATGGATGAAATCTATGTCTAAAATACTGTACACATGCAACAATAGGCATTATGATCCAACTTGAGAAGATTATTAGAACATAGGTATTCAATGTACCAATTCTCATATGTGCATACTTTAGGCCTGTGCCAGTCTATGGCCTCTTTCATACTCATCACCTTCTCACACAAATGGAACTTATTATTTTTGTACTGTATTATTTGTGGAACTGGAACACACACACACACACACACACACACACACACACGAGAGAGAGAGAGAGAGAGAGAGCAGAGACTCAATATGGAAATAAAATACACAGAAAGGAAAACCACAGGCTCACATACATTTACTTTCACAGATAACTGGTGAAGATAGTTATATTGGGATTGCTGAAAAATTGCCTTGTGCATTTGGAAAATGATTTACATACCAACATTAAACCAGATGTTCTGGAAACACTGACCCTGAAGAGGAGTCTGACACCTTGTTGGTATCTTTGGTGTTTTCAACATAAAAAGTACACACTCTCTGTGCCATGGAAGCATATTTATACCAACCAGAATCAAGGAGACACCATTGTTGATGGCAAATCGCTCCCTAAATGTCAACCCAATCTGAATTCTTACTAGATGCAGGGTGTGGACATGATATGTAATTCAAATGAGTGATCAATTGCTGTCTACTTAGTTATGAAAAAATGTTATACACTAAGATAGAAGAATATTCAACTACCTTGAAATGAGGAATTTACACTTCTCTGTGATCCAATCACTATAAGTATGTCAACAATTGCTCTTCTTGAGGGATGTATTTGGAAGAGGCTTCATAAATCAATTCTTAGTCCAAGTTTAAATATGTATGGAGAATAAATACTTCTGCTTTAATATACCTACTACATACCTGATACAGTCTGACATAACTTTCGGGAGGAAACATAATTATCTGAAACCCCAAGAACAAAACAAGACAAAATGTACTATGTACATTAGTAAGAAAATTCTGCATCTGGATAATATTTCAAACAGAATATTGTGCTGGTTTTAACATAGTTTCAGTCAATAGATTGTCAAGTGAGCAACATCCACTAACTGGCAGTGTACCACAAGATACTCAGTACTATCTAAGAATGTTAATCAATTTTGTCAAGGGATGTGTCTTACGTATCATGTCAGTGAAGTGGTGTGTGATTTCAGCATTTTTTGTATTATCATTTCAAGAAACTGAGGCTTTCCTCTGAAGGAAGTGTCACCACACAATTGTTCTGAGAACATACATACAGAAAAATTAATGAAACCCTATTACTTGCCAGGAAATTTGTATATAATCCCAAGAAACAAAACTACTGACATGGAATCCAGAGTCAGAACCCAAGTCTCCTCAGTATGAAACATCAACATCTTGACTTGAACAATAGTAGTACAGAACCTTCAACAGTCTTGTCTACACCATGGCTTAAGCAAATATGTAGGTTTTAGCATCCTCTCTGGTGCACAAACTGGCAGTGAAGTTCCACCAGATAAAAAATAGTCAGCTATTGCAAACATTCCATTATAAATTTGGAAGACATTATCCTAGGTTATAATGTGGGTTCAAGAACATTGCTAGTGAAATAATTTCCCCTTCTACTGAAAATCAGAGATATGGAAAGGGTACAGAATGTGAGAAGCAGACAGAGTTTGATGGGCTGTGACACAAGGGTCGGTAAATATTAGAGACCATATATATTTGTGTAGGGGGAAAGAGGATGGGAAGACAGGATTTAAAGACAAGACAATAAAGAAATGATAAAGGTTATTGTGTGTATGTTTTTTTCCAAATTTAAACATTCCATCCTGAAGGGATGCTCCTTGTGTAGGAAAGTTAACAAATGAAGATAGCTTCAGGAAGTCCCTGAAGCTCCCGATTCTCCTGTCAGAATAAAAAACCTGAGAATCCCTCTCAGATGGAATGAAGTTGAGTTGCAAGAATTCTCTGAAAGGAGTAAAGCTAGTAGAAAAAACAGTGTACTTCAGGTTTTCACAGTTTATCTGAGTTGTCACCCATGCTGGAACAATCCATGATGATGCACCTATCTTTGAGTCATTTCTGCTTCTGAAACCCCTCACCCATATTCCTGTAAGTAACCCCAATAAAACTCATTGGTTCACCAAGTTGAACTTCAGTGGTAAGTTGTAGGTTTCATATCTGGAGTAGATAGTGTGTTGTCTCTCCAGCAAGTTTTAACAAACAACAGCTATATGATATGAATCAAAGGACATGTTAATTATAAGCTGAATAGACAAAATTTTAATGATGAGCATAGATTGACAATAAGGACCAAAAACATCAAGTAACAACAAAAAGAAAGTAGTCTGTGGGTTGGTGCCACCAGATGGCTCAACATGACAAAGATCCTACCACAATGGTTTATGACCTCAGTTTGATCCCTGGGACCCACATTATAGAGGAGAACTTCCATGAGTCGTCCTCTGACTTCTGCATGCACACATTCACATCTAAACACTTATCTATACACACGAGTAAAACAATAAAAATTAAGATAAAAAACAAAAACTTAAGATCCAATAAATAGCACAATAACACCTGACTGTAATCCCAACACGTGAGGAAGGTAGATTTCAAAGTCATACAACAAAAGGAGTAAGCCACCCGGTATAGCGATAATCGAGGCTATATAGGGAAAAACAATATATTTATTTATCAGGGAGAGAGAGAGTCGCACATACCAGGAGTTAGAAGCGTGGCTGGCTTCCAGGAGAAAAGAGCGAGGCCCCTTTTCCTTTCACTACCTTTTATCTCTACCTTGACCCCGCCCTGTTGGGCGGGTAGCTTTGTGGGGTTCACTCCTACAATTCCCTTTTAGTCTAAATAGAAGATTTAAATTTGATACAAACTCAAACATATACAACATATATACATAGAGGGTGATAATTAAGTTATAATCTACTTATCCTAAACTAAACATATCCATTCCACCTAAATTCTAAACTTATCCGAAAGGGATGCCTAAGTCTGAACACCTCCTTCCAGTTCCAACCCTAAATAATTGCAAATTACACTAACAGGGGTAAACTATCCTTTTATGTCAATAGTAGGAAGAGGGGACGTGGAATTCTCAAAGTTACTTCCTGCTGAAGTGGGACGATGACAATCATGGGGACCTGTGGGAAAAAATTGTTAGTATAACAAGAGTCTTAAATAGGTCGCTTTTGCAGGAGAGGCTTGACTGAAGTTCCGGATTAGATTTCTGATTTTGATTGAAGCTCTTGTCTGAAGCTCTGATCAGATTGTAGAAGATGCACTGTATCAGTTTCTTGGCCTGACGATGTGTCGAGTGATGTATGTTCCAAGCTGGTTTCAGGATGGTGCCTGTCAGGTGGGGTCGATGATGTGGGGCAGTTTAGATGTATCCAGTCGATTCAGGCAGAGTTGGGAAAGTGAATCCACATTGTCTTTCTGAAGCAGTTGAAGATCACAGTCAAGAAATCGGGAGGAGGGGAGGGAGAGGGAACTGGGATTGACATGTGAAACAAGCTATTTAAAATTAAAATAAAAAATGATTAAAAAAAAAAAAAAAAAAAGAAATCCCTTTGCCGCTGCCGGGTGGGCGGCAAAGGGGTCTGAGTCCCCGGTTCTGCGCGCTTGGCGGGCGGCAGGAGCGCAGAACGATCGCGGGGGGGGGCAGCTCCGGGCGCAGAGCGGTGGCCGGGGGCGCTCAGGGGCCCCGAGGAACAATGGCGCTGAGCCCGCGGGGTACGCTGCTGCTGCCCGTGGCGGGGACGCCCAATGGTCACGCGCAGCGGCTGACTGTCTCCGCGCAGGGTACACGCAGCGGTAGACTGCTGCGGTGTCCGCGAACGGGCGAACAGCACGCGGCAGCTGTGGACAGCAAGCGTGGGGGCGCTGGGCGGCAGCGGCCGGCGGGGCAGCAGGGCTTGTGGGGAAGGGAAAACAGCTCCGCGTGGAGAGGCCAATTGCTCTATTCGCGGTCCAGCTGCAGGTACGCGCAGCGGCCGACTGGGGCGGGCGGCGGGGCCGCGGGCGATGTAGCCGCCGCGGCTGGAGCGAACTAGCACTCACCTCGGGATGCCGAATTCAGGCGGTTTCCCAGGCGTGGGCTGTAATTCCAAACCACTTCTGCCACCAGGTATAGCGATAATCGAGGCTATATAGGGAAAAACAATATATTTATTTATCAGGGAGAGAGAGAGTCGCACATACCAGGAGTTAGAAGCGTGGCTGGCTTCCAGGAGAAAAAGAGGGAGGCCCCTTTTCCTTTCACTACCTTTTATCTCTACCTTGACCCCGCCCTGTTGGGCGGGTAGCTTTGTGGGGTTCACTCCTACAACCCAGTGCTACGTGAGATCCTATCTAAAAAAAGAAAAGAAAAACGCCAAAACGGCAGCTAGAAAGTTAACTCAGGAATTAAAGGCACTTTCTGCTCTGTTCTTCATAAAGACCTCATTCAGTTTAATTGCCAGCACATGTTAGCTCACAACTACTTATAAACCTAGTTCTAGAAAATAATAATGCCTTCTGGTTTCCATAGGAAATATACACAAATGGCGCATATGTACACACACACTAAGTCACCCACCACATAAATAAAAATAAATTTCTAAACACAAAACAAAAACTCCAAGAGCTATGCAATACAATAAAACTTGAACAATATGCAAAATAGTACTTTGTAAGGAAATCCAAACCACTAAGATTGGGTCTGACCAACAGCAACAGTAATTTTTTCCTTTTGATGTATACAGAAAGTGTCAGTGAAATTATTCAAGTACTAATAGTTCAAAGAAAACCAGAACTAAGCAGAGGGAGAGCTATTTATTAAAAATTATTTATATTTGATAGTCTCATATTGCCCAGACTGGACTCACATTCCCTGTATAACTGAGGATGAACTCCTGCCCCAACTACCTTACCTCCCAATTTCTGGCATTGTACTCTCATAGCTCGCTTTAATCCTACTTTTATGAAATGAAAATATTGTCATTAAAGGTATACTCATGAGGTGGTAGAGTGCTTGCCTGTGATACAGGAGTCCTGGACTCTGCCCTCAGCACTGACAGAAAAAACAAGGAGGGAACAGAAAACCATATTCATGCACACAGAAGAAAATGTCTTCAGGAACATGAGGCCAAAACATCTAGAGTAAAGTACTTGAGAGGTGGAAAAACTTAATTTACTTAAATTTGAGTTTTTAATAAAAACTTTAAATAAAAATGTAATAAGCAAAGCTTTTATAAGGGGGGTTAAGGAAGCAATATTTATCTTGAAAAATAATGAAAGTTTGATGGGAGAAAAGAGTGTTTTTATTCATGGAATGCAGAAAGGAAGACAAAAGAATAAATGAACAAAATATATACTCAGGTTAAAGATTTGTTTTTTGAAGGAGACAATAAATACATTACCACACAAGACACAAAATCCTCCTTTGTGTTCATTTAAAGTAACAATTAGAATGAAGAACAAAAAAAATGGTATAAATAAAGTCACCCCAATACAATAAATAGTACAACTTATTTTTAGTCACTTTAATACCCAATTTGTGTGCCTCTATAAGAGAGCGTAACTAATAAACATTGGGCAGATTGAAATATATTTTATACTTACTTACAGAGCTGACTTAATGAATTAGCTCTGATTGGAATAGTATGTACAAGTGATTTCTCTGGCAAGTTAACCTTGTCCAGCCTCCCTTACTACCTTATCCCATTCTGTAAAAAGCAAACCAACAGTCATCCACCCTCTCTGGGTAGATAAAACACTTATCTACAAACTATAAAAATACACTCCTGCATAAGCCATAAGCACATAATACAATAATGATCCCGTGAGTCCCCATGTTAGACTTAATGCAATATGAAGTATTCGCACTGAACAGGCACACCCAGACTAGAAAAGATATTGCATACCCCTTTAGAAGCCTTCTTTTTTGCTTTCCACTCATCGAATTGTGCCTTTGTCTTTGCATCAACTTTGACAAGTAGCTTCTTCTCTCCAATCTGAAGATCATGTAATAACTTGAGAGGGTAGATTTGGGCTCTTTGTACTCACAAAATCCATAGGTAGCAATAAAAAATTGTGATAAAGATGCCCATTTATACAACAAAGATGTCTGTTCCACTATGTTCATAGCAACTTTATTTGTAATAGACAGAACTTGGAAGCAACCTAGATGTCCCTCAACCGAAGAGTGGATACAGAAAAT
Source organism: Mesocricetus auratus (assembly GCF_017639785.1). Lineage (NCBI taxonomy): Eukaryota > Metazoa > Chordata > Mammalia > Rodentia > Cricetidae > Mesocricetus > Mesocricetus auratus. The sequence goes on from NW_024430280.1 coordinate 44,476, forward strand.
GTGGTACATCTACACAATGGAGTACTATTCAGCAGAAAAAGTAATGGAATCATGAGATTCACAGGCAAATGGATGACACTAGAAGAAACCATTCTGATTGCGGTAACCCAGTCACAAAAAGAGAAACATGGCATGTACTCTCTCATATATGGATTTTAGACATAGATCTGGGGAGTGCCAGCCTACAATCCTATGGCCAGAGAGTCTAGGAAACAGAAACTTCATTTAGCGGCTGATCGAAGAAGAGGCAGACTCCCTTGGTTAAGTACTGAGCTGAACGCAAGAAAGCCAGTAACAAAGAGGGAGGACTGATGATTAAGACTGGGCTGGTTTAACCCCAGAAACAGCTGACCAGACAAAGGTTAACTCTTGAATCCCAGGCATCAGCCTGGGAATCCAGCATGGGACTGATCAAGACCCCCTGAATCTGGGTGTCAGTGAGGAGGCCTAGGGAATCTATTGACCCTTGGGCAGCAGATCAGTACCCATCCCAAGTATACACACGGACTTTGGACTCCCATAGAATAATGTGAGGTGCACTCTCACCCTGAACTCTTGGGAAGGGTCTAGGCCCTGCCCTAAATGAAATGACAGACTAGGGACACCCCCATGGAGGGCCTCATCCTCCCTGGGGGAATGAGGGATAACGGGGAGGGGGATAGGGGAGAGGGCACGGGAGGAGGGGATGGAAAGGGAGAGGGACCTGGATCTGACTTGTGAAGCAACCTTGTTTCTTATCTAAATTTAAACTGGAAAATAAAATAAAAAAATTATAATAAAAAGTAAAAATACAGCAAAGTAAAAGGACTAAAGACATTACTCATGAGGGTACTGATGTCATTACTCCAATCCTGTCTTTAGCCCTCTAATAACCATTTCACATTTAACATCTGTAAACCAACTGTGTGTGTGTGTGTGTATGTAAATAAAAAAACAAGAGGAAGGGAGAAAAATTGAAATTAAGAACATTATTTAACTAAGAGCAAATGAAGAGTACAATAGCTTTCAAAAGACAGTAGAAATTCCCAATTTAGAAATTTCATACAGACAATGAATGAAATAAACATTTAAAATCTAACGATAGAGAACCATAAACAAACACTTAACTATTATCTGGACAACATGACCATTATTTTTCTATATTAGGAAAAACACCCAGTATTTTTAGGTATTATGAATTTATTTTGGATATTTTTCCTATAGCACCATTTTTCCCAAAAAGGAAAAGGAACAAAACAAAATTTTTATGATTCAGAATTTATACTAAAATATAGAAAGAGAAATAGCCAGGCATTGTGGTACACTCCTTTAGGCAGATCAGGGAGAATTTCAGACCATGCTACAGAGTTCAAGGACAGCCAGGGCTACAAAGAGAAAAAGATTAGATAGATAGATAGATAGATAGATAGATAGATAGATAGATGATAGTATATATATATATATATATATAGACAGACACAACAAAATGACCAGTGAAATGACTGACCTTAAACTGATAATTATTAAAGTTGTATGATGACTGATAATTATTAAAATTGTATGGTGATATCCTTGGAGTTGTTGCTCCATCTCAATTTTATACATATGTAAATTATCCATAATAAAGATATTTCTAAATCAAGACGAGGTACTAACAATTGCATATATGAAGCACCATATTTAATCCATTGTACCAAAAGGAGAAAGAGGGACAGGGAGTTAAACAGTGTTTCTGTCTAGAATGAAAGATAATTTACTTCAAAAGTATTAGGTCTTTGTGGCTGGGAAGCAGCTGCCATAGAATTGTGAGGACCACAGTTAGGATACCTAGTACCTAGTGGAGGCTGATGCCTTTAATGTCAGAACAGAGGAGACAGAGGCAGGCCAATCTCTGTGAGTTCAAAGCCAGCCTGGTCTATAGAGGGAATTCCAGGACAGCCTCCAAAAGAGTACAGAGAAACCCTGTATTGAAAACCAAAACAAAAAAATGGATACCAAGTACTAACACAAGAGTAGATATAACACAGCAAACTCTAGTAATCCCAGCACCCCAGAGGAAAACATAGGGAAAACCTGGCCAAGCTGGCTAGCTACACTAAGTAGAATCTTCAAACTCCAAGTTTAGCAACAGACTCTAAATAAAGTCGAACAAAGTTAAGAACTAAAACACAAATCAACCATGCTAAAGCTGGGTAGTGGGAGTACATGGCTTTAATGCAAGCACTTGGGAAGCAGAGACAAGCGTATCTCTGCAAAATGAGGTCCAGTGTAGCCAGGACTACACACAGATAAACCCTGTCTCAAAAGAGATGCTTGTCATTGCAGGGGACCCAGATAAATTCCCACCACACCCATTAGCAGCTCATAATCATCTAGAACAGCAGGTTCAGGGAATTTGACACTGTCTTATGGTGTTTGCAAAACTGAAAACAGGAGGTGCATATATATAGGCACATATTCACATATACAAATTAAAAATAAATGATCTTGATGGACAGTGTTGACCTACACCTTTGATCCTAGCACTCAGGAGGCAGAGCCAAGCAGATCCTTGTGAGTTCAAGGCCAGTCTTGTCTATAGAGTGAGTTACAGGACAAGCTCCAAAAGTACACAGTGAAACCCTGACTTGAAAAACCAAAGCAAACTAATAAATACCTAAATCTCAATAATGGATAAGTCATATGCTATCTTTCTTCTGTTCCTGAGTTCTAACCAATTCAACTGGGCCAGAAAGCCTTCCTTTCATACTAAAAGGGCATTAAACATGCAAGAGCTAGTGGCAGAATTAGAGAGAGCATAGCAATTAAGAACACAACACAGTTGTAACAGAAGGCCGATTCCAAGGACCCTTGTCAGGCAGTTGGAAAGCAGCTATAACACCAGCTCCAAGGGATCTTTTCCAGCTTTGATGGGCACTGAACTCACATGCAGAAAGTCACACAGAAACGTACAGGCTGTTATAAAATCTTTTTCATAAGAATAAACTAACAGATTTGTTCAGTTTGATGTATTAAATTTTCCTCTTCTACCTCATTTTTGTTTCAACATTTGGTCTTTCAATCCCAAACCTCAGTAAAATCTTTCTAAATTATCTTTTAATATGTTCTAATAGGAAATTTAAGGTAAAAGAAGCTAAGTGACTTATGAAAGCAGGTTAAAGTGGAAGCAATGAATAAAGAAAATATGTGTACCTTGAAATTTTCCAGAAGCACCTTGTACTCTCTTCCAGCTCAACACAAAGCATCATTTCTTAAAAAGAAAAATAAGAATTTGCCATTAAACAAGATGAAATTATTTTCAAGACAAGTAAGATGACAATTAAAGTTACTGAGTATGGTAGCTCACACCTGTGATCCAGGAGGCTAAGGTAGAACAAACAAGTTTAATGGCAGAATGGATGACAATGTGAGACCCAGTTTCAAAATACCACCACTAGCACACAAAAAAGATTAGGAGAATCATGCCAGCAACTAAGCTTGTTATAATAAATTACTAAGTCTTAATGCTTAAACAAAAAATATAAATCCTTAACCAGGCAATGGTTTCACACTTTAATCACATTACTCAAGAGGCAGAGTTTGAGACCAGCCTGATCTACAAAATGAGTTCCAGGACAGCCAGGACTACAAAGAGAATCCCTGTCTGAAAACACCAAAAATGGGCGATACAATCGTAGAACATGCCTTTAATCCAAGCACTGGGGAGGAAGAGGCAAGGAAGATCTCTGAATTTAAGGCCAGCCTGGTCTAGAGACCAGGTCGACAGAGTGAGTTCAAGGACTGGCTCCATAGCTACTGAGAAATGCTGCCTTGAAATAGGAAAATGGAAAAACCAATGAACCCTAAAGATAAAAGTAAAAGGCGCAGAACTGACTCCTAACAGAAGAAAACAGGAGGGGGAGTACAATCTTTCTCATTTATTCTATGAATTGTTTTAATAATATGATATAGGATTGTGTATGACTGATCGCAGTCCCTTTGGACAATGTATTGCTTCCCTTGGACAGAATCTCTGCCCCCAGTCCTCATTAATAAACCTTATATCCTATTCCTAGTGCCTCAAAACCAAAATAAGAATTGTGACTCACAGGACGGGATGGTCCACACAGTCAAAATACAGACATAATATAAATAAAATAACAGGCAAAAATGGCATACAGCTTTAATCCCAGAACTTTTGAAGTAGAGCCAGGTGTGTATCTCAGTTCGAGGTCAGCTTGGTTAACTCTGTATTGAACCTCAAAATATAATTTTAAATAAAAATCATAAAGATATCTAAACATTGTTTCTAATCTGCATAAGATTAAGAATCAGCACCTGTTAAAAATCTGCTAATGAGCTGTGCATTGGTGGCCCACACCTTTAACCTCAGACTCGGGAGGCAGAGACAGGTAGATCTCTGTTAGTTCAAAGCCAGCCTGGTATACAGAGCAATTTCCACGACAGCCTCCAAAACAATACAGAGAAATCATTTCTCAAAAAAAACAAAAAAATCTTCTAATGATCAAAATATACTGTATGAAAGCACTTTAAAAATTATTAGCCTATTTAATAAGTACTTAAAAATCACAACAGATTAACCCACACATTTTTAATGGGAAAACAACACTCTTATTATGGTGAGTTTTCATCACTGTTAGTAACTCCGCATCACCAAAACTAGGAATAAAGACAACATGAAACACTTGTGTAAAACGATATGTGATTTGAAACTGAACAAATACTAAGCAATCTCAAGCTCTGAGAAATACTTTATAAATGATCTAGACTTGTGTCAGGGAAACAAGTAGAATAAGGAAATGAATAAAATAAAACCAGAGAACTTGTTCTGTATTATACTATCTAAAGGAGGAACATGATTAAATAAGACACGAACTCCAAATGCGTGCCACCAAACCTGGAAAATATAAAGGCTCTTTTACCCAATGGTATTTTAATAACTCTGTAATGAAGTTATGATTATTGTGAGTAACTTTCTTAAACTTCTGTGGAAATGTATAGAACACATTTTTAATTAAAACTGAATGCTTAAATCTAATTAACTTGTAAGCCAATGATACATATCATTGCCTAAATTCTTGCTTTATTCAACTTAAACAAGGAACTGGGCAAAGCATTATGAAAACTAAAGAATTCTTCCTGCATCAAAGAGGTACTGGGTTTCTTTTAGACAACGAAAAGCTGTGACATGTGCCCAGGATATTGTAGAATCAGATATTGCTTCTGTTCACCGATGAGCCTACTATCTAAAAAGGAAAACAAGTTATTTTACAATGGTTACATGTTAAAATAAAACTTTTAGTCATGTTGGTTTAACAAATAATTAAAGCTAATTTCACCTGTTTCTTGTAACCCTTACAAACATGTCTGTTGGAACATTTAAAACTAATATTTGTGGTTCACGTCTTTCAATGGTACAATGTGACTACATGTTGTCATTCCAAGTCGCTGACCCCACTTTTCCCTCCTTGAGACTTCCCTGAGTTCTCAGCTTCTGTGACAGTGCACTACAGTGACTCTACACTCATCTTCAGCTGCCTCCTTGCCCTCTTCCACCTTTCTCGTTGTGAGTTCCTAAAGCATCCACCCAGTTCGCTATTCCAATATTAGCTTAAGTGAACCAGGTTTGCACTTCACAACTTTGACCTCATGCCATCTTCACCTGCTGACACTTCAAACCACTTACTAACTTCCTTATTTCTCTCTCATTCTCTAAACTGGAACTCAATCTTACACTGTAGCTGAATCGCTCGCCTGTCCTGCTCACATTTCTTCTGCACTTCTGATACTTTAGCTCTCATCTCCCCTAATTATGTGAAAGTTACCTCAATTCTCCTGTGCACTCCATCCTCACTTCCAGACCGATGTGCCTGAAATAAACCTTTGTCCATGGCAGTGCCCCATTTGACAGGGAAGAAAAATTAAACACTAAAGGTGCCTAAAAGCGTCGGACAGACCCAAGCATCATGACAGTTCTGATGGGGGAACTAGCGCCCTATGACTCTGCATGGCCATGGAGACACAGAGAAGTTAGCCCCGAGTGCCACGCACTTTTTGGACTGGACACTCCGGGAAGCAGATGCAGAGTTTCATTAGTTGCTCAAGCATACTCAGCCTAGCGCGCTTCTTCTATTTCCGGCCCCACCCACTCCTGTATGGATGGCCACCACCTGCTCCAGTCTGCCTGGGAAAGCCAGCAATTCTGGACCAAAGCTCGATGGGGATAAACTCAGTCTGGCCGTGCCAGAAGAGCCCCGAGAACCTGGCAGCCTTCCGTTTCCTATGCGGTGTTCTTCTGTCTCTGTCTGGTCATCCTGGAGGATGCCTGCTTTGAGGCCCACAGACTCAGGCCCTGGCCCTAGGCCAGCACCAGTGAACAGTGCTGGTAGGGACACCATCAGCCCCACACATTCCTAGTACGCACCTTCTCTCTCCATGCCCGGGCAGTCTACTTGCATCCCAGGTTTCTGCCTCAGCTGCCACTGTTGTTTCCCACCAGAACTCGCAGCCCACAGAGCAGGTTGTCCGAGGCCCCACCCTAGAGGCTTCATCAGTGTCATAATTTCCGGCCTCTGTGACGTTGGCCACCAGCCAGGGAGAGGACTGAGCACCAGGGATGACATCAATTGGCAAGCTAATCAATAGTGGAGAGACCACCTTGAATGCCCATTGCTGATAATGAACTTGATGTCTATATCCATCCTGGGCCCTTCATCCAGTGACTGATGGAAGCAGAGGCAAACACCCACAGTTAACCACTGAACTTAACCCATGGAACCCAGTTATAGAGAGAGAGGAGCGATGAGCAAATTGGCAAAGAATGGGCTGGCAAAACCAGCAGAGACTGCTGTTCCGAACAGGGGGGAGCTCTTGGACCCCACACCAACAGATGGGAGACCAGCATGTGACTGATCCAGACCCCCTAAGTGTTAGTGTGAGGAGAGTCAGTGAGGAGGCTTGGGCAACCTTTGGGACCCTGGGCAGTGGATCCAGTGTTTATCCCTGGCACACAAACGGATGTTGTGTGTCCATAACACAAATGAGGGATGCCCTCTCAGCCTGGACTCTTAGGGGAGTACCTGGAACCTGCCTGAGTGAAATGACAGACTCTTGATATCCCCTATGTGAAAGGAAGTGGCAAAAGGGTGGGAGGCTGGGGGATACATTGAGGGGGTGCGGTAGCAGGGAAGGGAGAGGGAACTGGGATTGACATGAAAAGCAAGCTATTTAAAATTAAAATAATAAAAGAAAATTGGGAACTTCAGCTTCTATGGCTGTATTGATAGAAGAGTTATTAGAATTGTTAAAGAGACAAGGTACCATCATTAAGCAGAAGACAGATAAGATTCTATTTAAACTTTGGGAAAACAAGTCCATGGTTTCTACACTCCAGAAGACTTAATATTCATGATTGGGAACAAGTTAAATATGACCTCCAAAAGGCTATTCAGAATGAAAGACCAGAATGTTTTCCTATTGCTGCCTTTCCCCATTCGAGGTTGTTGAAAGATGCCCTATGGAGTGATAGTGCTAAGATGAAGAAACAAAAGTCTGATCTTGAAAAAATACTTTAAACATTCCAAGTAAGAACAGTTAATAAATTACTGCCCATGTTTAACTTTAAACTGAACTACTACTGCTTGGTTACCATTGTGCCATGCTATAGTACAAGGAGTGGATATGACTGTGGCTCCTGAGTGTAGCTCAGAACCTCTCAAAAGCAGAGATAATGAGGGGCACACAGAACTATTTACCACTCAACAAGTTATTACCACTCAAAAAATTCTGTTACCCACATGTCAGAAAATTGGACAGGATGTGTCACTTTTAGCTGGGGCTATTGTGACTAATCCTCCACCCCATGGCCTAATCCAAACACTTGGAAATCAGAGTTATCCATATGGGTAGAACAATGGCCCTATTTAAAATAAAACTGAATGCTGCTCATCAGCTGGTTCATGAGAATTGGAGCCTGGACATATTGAACTTTCCACCTATAATTTGAATGTACCTGTTTTTGTTGTAAAGAAAAAATAAGGAAAATGGTACCTGTTACAGCATTTGCGAGAGGTATTTAAACCTCTGATGGTCATGGATGCTGCTAAACCAAGAATGCCCACTCCAGTAGGAATCCCAAAAGGTTGGTTTAAATCTTTGTAAAAGGACCTGATGTTAATTTTGCCACTTTCAACTCCTCTCAAATTGCCTAGTTAAAACAGAATACTGATGATTAGAAATGGAAAGATGGGAGAGGAGGCTGGGAGTCCAGGGAAGCAGCGGTAACTCCAGCAGCATCAGGTAAACAGGCCGGCTTCCCGGCCTGTGTTCCAGTGCCTGCAGATCGCCTGGGAACTGCACAGACCTCCCAATCCCGGTGGGAGCCAAGCACCTCAGACTCCAGGTCTTCTCTCCCGCCAACGAGACCAGGAAACCAGAGGAACCAGGGAGACCAGGGGAGTAGCTGTTCTGGATCAGGTACAACAGGACCCAGCATAGGGTCCAGGGGACCAGGTAGGAGGCTAAGCACCCCAGTTTCCTGTTCTTCTTCTCCACCCAGGGGACCAGCATTTGGACAAGGAATAGAAGAACCACCAGATTATTGGACTTGCTAGCACCCACCAAAAGGGAACTCTGGTCCCCAGACCAGTAAGGGGCTCTTTCTGCACCCACAAGAAGAAGAGATGGGAAAGAGACAATACAAAAACATACTCAGCAACAGAAAAACAAATATGACACCGCCAGATTCTAGAGACTCCACACCAGCAAGACCCCAACATTCCAATGCAAATGAAGCAAATCATAAAATGCAAGAAATGGAAGAAAGAACAAACCAAAAATTGTGGGGTGCCTTTTTGTCTTGCTGACTGTGTCCTTTGCCTTACAGAAGCTTCTCAGTTTCAGTAGGTCCCATTCCCACAGAATGGGAAAAAATATTCACTAACCCCACATCTGTCAGAGGGTTGATCTCCAAAATTTACAAAGAACTCAAGAAGCAAGTCTCCAAAACATCAAAGGGCCCAATTAAAAAGTGGGCTGCAGAACTAAATAGAAAGTTTTCAATAGAGGAGAGTAAAATGGCTGAGAGGCACTTGAAAAAGTGCTCAAAATCCTTAGCCATCCAGGAAATGCAAATCAAAACAACTCTGAGATACCATCTCACTCCTGTCAGAATGGCTAAAATCAAAAACACCAATGACAATTCATGCTGGAAAGGATGTGGTGAAAGGGGACACTCCTCCATTGCTGGTGGGAGTGCCAAGTGGTTCAGCCACTTTGGAAATCAGTATGGAGATTCCTCAGAAAAATGGGAATAAACCTACCACAAGACCCAGCAACTCCACTATTAGGCCCATTCATACAACAAAGATGTCTGTTCCACTATGTTCATAGAAGCTTTATTTGTAATAGCCAGAACTTGGAAGCAACCTGAGATGCCCCTCAACTGAAGAGTGGTTAGAGAAAATCTGGTATATCTACACAATGGAGTACTATTCAGCAGAATAAAGTAATGGAATCATGAGATTCGCAGGCAAATGGACGACACTAGAAGAAACCATCCTGAGTGAGGTAACCTAGTCACAAAAAGAGAAACATGGCATGTACTCTCTCATATATGGATTTTAGACATAGATTTGTGGAGAGCCAGCCTACAATCCTATGGCCTGAGAGTCTGGGAAACAGAAACTTCATTTAGCGGCTGATCGAAGAAGAGTCAGACTCCCTTGGTTAAGTGCTGAGCTGAACTCAAGAAAGCCAGTAACAGAGAGGGAGGACTGATGATCAAAGGGATTAAGACTTGGCTGGTTTAACCCCCAGAAACAGCTGACCAGACAAAGGTTAACTCTTGAATCCCAGGCATCAGCCTTGGAATCCAGCTTGGGAATGATCAAGACCCCTGAATCTGGGTGTCAGTGAGGAGGCCTAGGTAATCTATTGAGCCTTGGGTAGAAGATCAGTACCCATCCCAAGTATACACACGGACTTTAGACTCCCATAAAATAAAGTGAGGTGCACTCTCACCCTGAAATCTTGGGGAAGGGTCTAGGCCCTGCCCTATATGAAATGACAGATTACGGACACCACCATGGAGGGGTTCACCCTCCCTGGGTGAATGAAGGGATAATGGGGAGGTTGGGGGGGAGGGCACGGGAGGAGGGAAAGGAAAGTGAGAGGGACCTGGATCTGACTTGTCAAACAAGCTCTGGGAATGAAGACAAATATTTTGGACTCTCTTCATCAGAGTGAACACACTAGCTAATCTGGTGAACATTGCTAGAGGCCATGAAAAGTTGCTTAGGTAAAGAATCAAATGGGAGAACGCAAAGCAGCTGCTTGTCATGAATCCCAACAGATAACAGGAAGACGCAGTTGAACTTGTGAGTGTGAGGCCACACCGACCTGCAAATAGAGTACTAGGTAAGTCAAGAATTCATAGAAAATCTCTGCTGAAAAGCTAAGTTAATAATAATAAAATTGTTATTATACTAACTATGACATCAAAACAAAAGCAATAATAATAATAGTAATAATAATAATAATAATAATAACAATGGCTGTGATGCCTGGGATACTGCACTCTCCAATGCCTGATATAAATAGTTGGCACGCGATGCACAAAGGATATTTGTGTGCAGTTACTCTTAATTTGTCCAGGTCAAGTAAGTACAGTTATAGAAACAAACTTTTCTATGTCAATCCAACTAAGACATTAATTAAATTCACATTATCTGTATCTAAACACAGTGCAGGATCACAATCCAGCTCAGATGCTGGCTTTACTGGGGAACAATATAACCTTAATATCTTATTACCTTTTGAAGTTCACCTCACAGATTCTTCTGATGGTGTGTGGCTATGTGTCCTTCAGAAAGCAGTTTTGGATAATTAGTAACTGCAGCAGGACAAAACCTTCACTTTTGGGTGAGTGCTGTTTGAATCATTCTAGAGAATATGTGTAATTTGAATTAACCATCCTTAGAAGAGGATTCACAGTAAATCATGGTTGGTTTTAGTTTAAACAATTTAAATCATTTGCCAAACAGAAAACAATATCTGAAATAAAGTGATACAAAGTAACTTTCAGGGGTATAAAGATGAATAAAGAGTCCCCATGCTTTTCCCAAAAAGCAACCAATTCCCAAGAATATTTCATGAACTGCTGAATGTTTTAAGCTTTTGGATTTCCTTTAAATATGAGTTTCTTTAAATTCACATTTGCTTCACCCAATGGTTCTTCTAGGATAAGCCAGTCTAATTGAAGTTTTGAGTGTCTGGAATGATAACTCAATTTTTTTGAGCATTGGCTGCTCCTCTTGTAGAATTGGGATGAATTTCTTGCACCTAGATTGTAACTCCATTTGAAGAGGATTATATTTCTGCCTCTGGTCTACACTAGCAATAGGAAATTGTGTGCTATACAGACAGGCATTTAGAGAAACATTTAAACACTAAATTGTAATATATGTTAAAACATTTTTTTAAAAAAGTATACAGTACACAAATAAATTTTTCATAGTTTTATATAGCAAACCATACAATTATGAAAGGGTGTTCCCTTAATTGTTCTTGAAATGCTCTGATCAGTTTACTCCACATTTTTTGTGAAATAAACCCTGCTGAATGGGCACAAAATAATGAATTGATACTGGTATGTGCTTATATTTGGGAGAGGGGAAATTTTACTGTTAGATATGAGTGAGAAACAGCCACAGGCCTCAAAAAATGTCAAGAATGAAGCAACAAATTAGAGGATGTGGGGGTAGAAACTGGAAAAGACAAGGATGAGGAACAAAGAGTCCAGGAGCCTGAGCGACCCCAAAATCCAAAGTGACTGAGGCTATGTAATAAACACAGGATAGGGGAAGGGAATTGGAACTCAGGTGTTGGAGTGGTTAACAGTGTGGGCAAAGGTTGGGAAGTGCTGAGGAGCCAGTAATCTATTACAAGGGAACAGATATTAGAAATGTTGAGAAAAACTATGGACAGTATTCCCTTTGGAATATTAAATAGGCACCTCAGTCTTTTATCTTTGATTTGTGAATTAGCATAAGTATATTCTTAATCTTTCTGGTGGCTTCTTATAGGACTGCTGCCACACAAATCGGGTGACATGAGCTAGCTTGTTACAGCCAGAAGAGTTCTTTGCAGTTTTTCTAGAATCCTAAAGGCCCACAGAAATCATGGGGCTTTAGTTAGTCACTCTCCCTAGAGGTTGAGTCCTGATCTTTGGAGTCCAACCCTGCAGTCCATGAAGGAGTCTCATTTTTAAAGGGACAAATGCCCAGGTGGCAGGATAAAAGCCATCTGCAGATGGGTTTAAATGCTGATAAATCTGGTGATTTTTAGTCAGAATTTTAATATTAGTAAGACCTGCAATAATTACTACCAATTTAGTGATGCTGTCATGTCAGAAGATGTGGAAAAATATACTTGAGAAAACAGTTAATTGAAAGAAAAGGAATAAAATTCCTGCAAAGTACCAGTTGTTAGAAAGCATAAGCTTGGTTTAGTGTTTATTTTTTTCCTCAAGGTGAATAGAAGTGCGTTTGATTTTTTATTGCATAAAGTAATGAATCCAATTTCAGTATATGATAAAATCTTATTAATATTTGTAATTTAGTAAACAATGTGTTTTATATCAGTAAGTCTACCATTAAATTTTATTTGATTGAAACTGAATTGCAAGGAAATGTGAAAAACCAAATAATTTATTTTAGGGAAATTTGAGTATGGACTTAGGGACAGAAAGATTAAGGTTCACTTTGTGAAATGTTTCAATAGTCCATAAGGGAAGTAATGAATAGATAATACTAGAGAGATGTACCACATTCTCAGCTTGAATAATTTCATAAATTGCACCTTCAAAATCCATGTGATTATACTGGGGCCTCCAAATCCTAACTCTATTTTTCTTTTTAGAGAGCTCTCTTGTTATTGAATATTAAATGAAAACATGATTTCTAAGAAAACATAGAATTTTTAATGTATGGCTCTCATAAAATAACTAAAGTATGTGTATGTGAGTTTGTGTGTGTGTGTATGTGTGTGTGTATGTAAATGTACTTCAATATTTATACTCTGATTTAATCATGCAAAATGAGAGAGACCTGTGCTGGTAGCAATGAGGTAGTGGAGCAATTAATTGTGATCAGGAGTTAAAGGCCATCCTAAATCACATGACAATGTCTCTCAGTAAAACTCAACAAAAATTAAGCAAATAAATATCTTATGACTATTGTTTTAGCTTTAAGGTGAACATGGTTATATATTTTAAAGCAGGATCTCAGATACACCTGCCTGACATAGAATTAAATATAAATGTAAGCATGACCTTCACGTATTTCTGCCTCCTCTTCTGACAGCTGAGATACCACTTCAGAGAGCTTAAATTCTGTAATGCAAATTTCATAATAAAACCAGAAAAATCCTAATTCAGATTGTCGATCACAATTATGATCTGTGTCTTACAATTGCATTTACCATGATCAAATTGAATTCATTTATAACTCCAAATTCACAATACAAAGCTTTTTGAAATTCTTTAAATGAATTGAGAATGAAAATGTAAACAATTATTTTTTATTTTTAAGTCTAAATTTAAATTAGAAAAAAAGTTGCTTCACGAGTCAGTTCCAGGTCCCTCTCCCTTTCCAAGCTCTCCTCCCATGCCCTCCACCCAACCCCCCCATTACCCCCTCATTCTCCAGGGAGGGTGAGGCCCTCCATGGGGTTGTCCATTTCTTGCATTCTTTAATCATCATCCTTAAGTTGAAACATATCTTTTTTTGATGTGTGTATGAGGAGTAAAGGGTTATATAGGAAGCTATCTTTTTCACTGTGAAAATGCATTTCTAACTCAGATTATTCCCGTTTCATAAACAATTCAGAAGACCTAGCATACAGTAACTATCTCCTCTCTCTTGAGGTAATTTTTTATATATCAATTTTTACTTTGTAACTTGGAGACATCCTATTCTACCAATCTACCAACAGAATCCAGGCTATCTTTCTGTTGCTGACAATTTAGTTCCAGGTACATAAAGTGAGAAAGAAAGTGAATATTAGGGGATAATAGGTGACAAGTGATGATAAGTGAGTAGGTAGGAAGAGAAGTAGAAATAAAAAGAATCTTGAATATGTGTTGCCACCTGTCTATGGATAACCAACCCATTACCAGGCATGTTTCTCTTAGGCAGCATGGCTTCAATTCTCAGCCCCTCTCTCCCTTCTCCCCAGCCTTCTCCTTGTTTAGTAGAACCCCCTATATTTCAGCCTGTATACTCTATCATCAGAGATTTTTCCATGAAAATAAGACAAACATATATACAGAAGGGCATATGCCACCATCTCCTCATTCTATATTTTATCAATTTTAAAATAAAATTTTATTTGAATTAGAAACAATCTTATTATACATTCTAAATCACATTCACTCTAGCTTTAATAATTACATTCCCCCCAAAAAAACATTCTAACCCACATACACTCCCCAGTGATGGAGAGGCCTTCCATGGGGGATCATCAAAGTCAGTCACATCATTTGGGGCAATGCCTAGGCACTCCCCCGAGTATCTAGGATGAGAGATTAAGCCTCCACAGGGAATAGGATTCCAAAGTCCATTCGTGCACTAGGGATAAATATTGGTACCACTGCCAGAGTTCCCATAGACTGCCCAGGTCTCCAAAGTGAGACCCACATTGAGGGGCTGGTTCAGTCCTTTGCTTGTTGCACAGCTGTTAGAATGGGGTCCATGAGCTCCCACTTGTTCAGGTCAGTTGTTTCGGTGGAATTTCTGAGCCTGGTCTTGACCCATTTGTGCATCACTACTCCTCTCTTAAACTGGATTCCATGGAGTTCAGGTCAGTGTTTAGCTGTTGGTGTCTGCTTTTGCTTCCATCAGCTACTTGATGAAGCCTCTAGGATGTTATATAAGGTAGTCATCAGTCACATTATAGGGGAAGGACATTTTAAGTAGCCTCTACATTATTGCTTAGATTCTTAGATGGGGTCATTTTGTGGATCCCTGGACATTTTCCTCGTGCCAGATTTCCATTTTAAGCGTTTAATGGCTCCTTCTATTTATGTGTCTCTTTTTTCCTCTCTTCTATTCCTCTCCCCACTCAATCTTCCTGATTCCTCATGTTTTCCCCCCAGTTCCTCTTCTCACCCTCTGTTTGTCCTGCCTCCCTCTTGCCTCCCTCCATGCTCACAATTTGTTCAGTTGTTCTTGTACATTTTGCCTCCCTTGGGGCACCATGTAAGTCTCTCTTACTGTCTTCATTGTTTCCTGGACTATCTGGAGGTGTAGAATGTAGGCTGGTAATACTTTACTCTCTGTCTAATATACACATATGAGTTGGACATACCATGTTTGCCTTTTTATTAATAGGTTGCCTCACTTAGGATGGTTTCTTCTACATCTATCCATTTGCCTACAAATATCAAGATTCCTATGAGTAGTACTCCACTGTGTAAATGTACCACATTTTCTCCATCTAATCTTTGGTTGAAGGACATGTAGTTTGCTTCCAGTTTCTGCCTGTCACAAATAATGCCGCTACTGAACATAGATGAACATATGTTCTTGTTGTATGAATGTGCATTCTTTGGGTATATTCCTAAGAGTGTAATTGCTGAATCTTGTGGTAGACTGATTCCCATTATCTTGAAGAACTGTGAGGAGCCGCCCTCACTATCGCTATCGCCATTAGAAGATGGCGCTGACATCTGCTGTCAGTTGGAGTTTACCGTTTAAGCTGTGCCTCTCCCGTGGCGTCATCTGGGGTGATGAGCAAACCACCAATCCCGGCTCTACACGTCTCACTCGGAGCTCCTAGGCTTATATAAGGGGCTGGGTTTCTTAGCTTGGGGTCTCCCTCTCAGAAGCTGATCATCTATCTCTCAAGATGCATTAAAGCTTTACTGCAGAAGGATCCGAGTGTCCTGCGTCGTTCTTGCTGGCGAGACGGTAGCGCGGGACATCTGGTGCCGAAACCCGGGAACTCTTCAACATCGCCGGCGCCGCGGGAGACCCCTCGGAAGACGGGGCGGATTCAGAACTGCAGGGACGTAAGTTCAGAGAGGTATGCTTTATCCTGAACACCCCTTTTCTCGACTTTGGCCTTAGTTTGTCATCACCGTGGGACGGGTCAGTGGAGGCTTTGGTGCTAGTCCTGTTTGTCCTTCTTCATCGTGGCTGGTACTGACAGAACGGTGCTGTCAGTCTGGTAAAGTCGAGCGCCGTTTTTAGATAAGCCGCTAGCGCGATGGGGTTGTCACAGTCAGTGGTTACTGCCCTACAGACTGTGCTAAAACAAAGAGATCTTAAAATTGCACCACGAACACTTCAAAATTTTGTGAAGGAGGTAGATAGAGTGGCACCATGGTATGCTTGTTCCGGGTCCCTCACTGTGGCCTCATGGAACAAGCTAGGTAAAGAACTAGACAGGAAGCATGCAGAAGGAGATCTCCACTTAGGTACCAAAGCCATTTGGAAGCTAGTTAAAAACTGCTTGGAGGATGAGGCCTGTCACCCTGCTATAGTAGAAAGTCAGGGAACCTTAGAGGAAGTTCAGGATAGCATGTCAGAAACTGAACGGAGTGAGAGAATGGGAGCTCGCAAAAGGAAAGACATGTCTAAGAAAAAGGCCCTCCCAAGAAGTTAAGAAAGGGGAGAGAAAGAAGGGAGTGATCATTCACCCCCTAACAAATCTAAGAAAAAGAAAAAGCCAGAATCTAGTCTATACCCTACAGTAGAGCTAGAAGCCTTGGAGCTAGATAATTCTGATTCTGACACTCTGGATTCTAGCGAAGAAGGTGGTCTAGAGGAGGAGGTGGCACGGTATGAGGAAGAAAGATATCACCCTGATAGACACCGGCCGCTGAAAACAAAAATGAATGTGAGGCCACCGCCTATAAATCCGGCGGGCTCACGCCCCTCAGCGCCTCCGCAGTATGAGCTTCGGCTGAATACTGGTACTGACTCCTTTTTACCTTTAGAGGAACGGAGAAAAATACAAATGGCTTTTCCAGTATTCGAGAATGCGGAAGGCGGAAGAGTACATACCCCCGTAGATTACAATCAAATCAAAGAATTGGCCGAATCCGTTCGTAATTATGGGGTCAATGCTAACTTTACCACAATACAGGTGGAAAGGCTTGCTAATTTTGCCATGACTCCCACTGACTGGCAGACGACAGTGAAAGCAGTGCTTCCCAACATGGGACAATACATGGAATGGAAGGCTCTCTGGTATGATGCAGCCCAGGCGCAAGCTAGAGTTAATGCCACAGCTGAAGATGAGAATCAGAGGCAGTGGACATTTGAAATGCTGACAGGTCAGGGTCAACATGCCCTTAATCAAACCAACTACATCTGGGGTGTCTATGGTCAGGTGTCGGCCGCCGCTATTAAAGCATGGAAGGCCCTCACAAAAGGGAGAATCCAGTGGACACCTTACAAAGATTGTCCAAGGACCCCAAGAGCCATTTTCAGACTTTGTGGCCAGAATGACCGAGGCCGCCAGTCGCATCTTTGGTGATTCAGAACAAGCTATGCCCCTGATTGAGCAACTTGTCTATGAACAAGCAACCCAGGAATGTCGAGCGGCTATCGCCCTCGCAAAAGCAAAGGTTTACAAGATTGGCTCAGAGTGTGCAGGGAGCTGGGGGACCCCTAACCAATGCAGGACTAGCTGCCGCCATTTTACAAACGCACAGGCGTAGAGATTTATCTAGTCGAAAAGCTTGTTTTAATTGTGGGAAAATGGGGCACCTTAAGAAAGATTGTCAAGCCCCTGAAAGAACAAGAGAATCTGAAGCTTTGCCATCGTTGTGGTAAAGGTTATCATAGGGCTAGTGAATGCAGGTCAGTCCGGGATATGAAAGGGAGGCTTCTGCCCCCTATTGAAGAACCCAAGGTACCCCAATCAAAAAACGGGTCACGGGGCCCATGGTCCCAGGGCCCTCAGAAATATGGGAACCGATTTCAGAAAAGCAATCAAGAGGAAGTAGAGGCTTCCGAGGAACCCCCGGAATGGACTTGCGTGCCGCCTCCGACTTCTTACTCATGCCCCAAATGAATGTTCAACCGGTCCCAGTCCATTCCCCTGGACCTTTGCCCCCTGCCACCATTGGGCTTATTCTGGGCCGTGGCTCCTTAACTTTACAGGGACTCATTATATATCCTGGGATTGTTGACCCGTATCATAAAGAGGAGATTCAAGTTCTCTGTTCTAGCCCTCAGGGTGTATTTTCTATAAAATTGCACAACTGGTGTTGCTGCCCTCCCTCGGGGATGGAGAAACCTACACTTTACAAAAAAGGGCTATGGGATCTTCTGGAAGTGATTCAGCCTATCTGGCTATACCCCTAAATGAGAGACCTACAATAAAATTGTTAATTAATGGAAAAGAATTTGAAGGGATAATGGATACGGGAGCAGACAAAAGCATTATTTCACTCCATTGGTGGCCGAAGTCTTGGCCCACTGTTGTTTCATCTCATTCTCTACAAGGTCTTGGATACCAGTCCTCTCCTGCCATCAGTGCCTCAGCCTTAACCTGGCGGAACGCTGAGGGCAAACAGGGATGTTTTACCCCCTATGTGTTGCCACTCCCTGTAAATTTATGGGGACGGGATGTGTTACAAGCCATGGGCATGACCCTAACTAATGAATACTCCCCCAGGCATCAGCCATTATGGCAAAGATGGGGTATACAAAGGGTAGAGGCTTGGGTAGGCAAGAACAAGGCAGAATAAAACCCATTACACAACATGGAAATCGGGGTAGAAAAGGACTGGGTTTTATTTAGGGGCCGTTGAGGCTTCACGACCCATACCGTGGAAAACAGAGGAGCCGTTATGGGTCTCTCAATGGCCTCTATCCTCTGAAAAATTAGAGGCTGTCACAAGATTAGTGCAAGAACAGGAACGGCTGGGGCATCTAGAGCCTTCTACCTCCCCATGGAATACACCAATTTTTGTTATTAAGAAGAAATCTGGGAAGTGGAGATTACTCCATGACCTGCGGGCCATTAACAATCAGATGCATCTTTTTGGCCCTGTTCAAAGAGGCCTTCCTTTGCTTTCTGCACTTCCTCAAGATTGGAAGCTTATTATTATAGATATTAAGGATTGTTTCTTCTCTATTCCACTTTACCCACGGGATAGACCAAGGTTTGCCTTCACTATCCCTTCTCTTAATCATATGGAACCAGACAAGAGATTTCAGTGGAAGGTACTGCCGCAAGGCATGGCCAATAGCCCAACAATATGTCAGCTGTATGTGCAGGAGGCTTTGGAGCCAATTAGGAAGCAATTTACATCTTTAATCATGATCCATTATATGGACGATATTCTTATTTGTCACAAAGAGTTAGATGTTTTACAAAAGGCTTTTCCCATGCTGGTGGCTGAATTAAAACAGTGGGGATTAGAGATTGCCTCAGAAAAGGTTCAAATTGCAGATACAGGCCTCTTTTTGGGCTCAATGATTACTCCCAAAAATATAGTTCCTCAGAAAATAGAAATTCGCAAAGACCACTTACAAACATTAAATGATTTTCAGAAACTTCTGGGAGATATAAATTGGTTGAGGCCCTTTTTAAAAATTCCATCTGCTGATCTAAAACCCCTCTTCGATCTCCTGGAGGGTGAGCCTCATATCTCCTCACCCAGAAAATTTACCCCTGCCGCCCACCGAGCCTTACAGATGGTGGAAGAGGCCTTACAGGAAGCACAATTACAACGTATTGAGGAGTCACTACCTTTTAATCTGTGTGTTTTTAAGACAGCTCAATTGCCAACTGCAGTCCTGTGGCAACATGGACCATTACTTTGGATTCATCCAAATGCTTCCCCTGCTAAGATTATTGACTGGTACCCTGATGCTGTTGCACAGCTCGCGCTTCGCGGAATAAAAGCAGCTGTTACGCATTTTGGCAGGGATCCTGATTCCTTGATTGTGCCTTATACTGCTGCACAAGTTCAGACCTTGGCAGCCACATCTAGTGATTGGGCAGTTTTAGTTACTTCCTTTTCAGGACAAATTGATAATCATTTTCCAAAGCATCCAATTTTACAGTTTGCCCTAAACCAGGCTATAGTGTTTCCACAAGTGACAGCTAAAGACCCACTCCCAGATGGGACTGTGGTGTACACTGATGGATCGAAAACTGGTATGGGAGCTTATGTGGTCAAGGATAGGGTTATATCTAAACAATATAATGAAACTTCACCTCAAGTTGTAGAATGTCTGATAGTACTGGAGGTTCTTGAGGCTTTTCCAGGACCCCTCAATATTGTATCAGATTCCTCTTATGTGGTTAATGCAGTTAATCTCCTTGAGATAGCTGGAATAATAAGATCCTCCAGCAGAGTTGCTAACATCTTTCAGAAGATACAAGCTGCCTTGTTAAATAGGAGATTTCCTGTTTTCATTACCCATGTCCGAGCACATTCTGGACTCCCAGGTCCCATGTCCTTAGGGAATGACTTAGCGGACAAGGCTACAAAGCTGGTGGCCGCTGCCTTGTCTACCCATGCACAAGCAGCAAAAGAATTCCATCAGCGCTTTCATGTGACGGCTGAGACCTTGCGCCGTCGTTTTGCTCTATCCAGGAAAGAGGCTAGGGAAATTGTTACTCAATGCCAGAATTGCTGCGAATTCTTACCTGCTCCCCACGTGGGAATAAACCCACGTGGCATTAGACCATTGCAGATGTGGCAGATGGATGTTACTCATATTCCCTCTTTTGGAAGGCTTCAATATGTTCATGTTTCTGTTGACACCTGTTCTGGCGTAATGTTCGCCACACCCCTAACAGGGGAAAAGGCCTCATATGTGATTCAACATTGCCTTGAGGCCTGGAGTGCTTGGGGAAAACCCAGAATTTTAAAAACAGACAATGGACCAGCATATACCTCTCAAAAATTCCGACAGTTTTGTCGGCAAATGGATGTTACCCATCTAACTGGCCTACCTTATAACCCTCAAGGACAGGGCATTGTGGAACGTGCCCATCGTACACTCAAATCATATCTGATTAAACAAAAGGGGAGTATTGAGGATGTTCTACCCTCGGTACCAAGAGTTGCTGTGTCCATGGCACTTTTTACCCTTAATTTCTTGAACTCTGATGCCCAAGGCCACACTGCGGCCGATCGCCACAGTTTAGAGCCTGATAGGCCAAAAGAAATGGTAAAATGGAAAGATGTCTTGACTGATCTCTGGAAAGGCCCGGATCCTATTCTTATAAGATCCAGGGGAGCTGTGTGTGTTTTTCCACAGGAGGAAGAAAACCCCCTGTGGATCCCTGAAAGACTCACTCGAAGAGCTCCTTCACAACTCCAGAATAAGAAGGATGGAGGCCAAGTGGGTGATGAAGACTCTCCTACTCAGGATGATGGTTCCTAGTATGATGGGAGAGTTACGGTGGGCCATCATGTCTACCTTCCCCCTACCGATGCCAGTGATGCATAATGCCCAGGTGTTCCCTAGATTTTTCACAACTAATAGAGAGTTGGGGCTTGCCTTTTTGCCTTTAGATCCTCAGATACAGAGTTTTCAGGATGAGAGAACCTTGTCATTGGTAGGAAGCTTGTGCTTTACTGTGATTTCTTCATTAAAGGATAATTTTATTCATATGGATCCAGAAAGATCTAATGCTAATCCTTTTGAATTAATGGAAGCTGTACTGATCTTTCTCCTATGGCAATGATTGCTGGAGGATATAGTGAGAAGGGACAGATTACTTTTGATTGGAAAGGGGCATTAGGCAACAGTCTGAGTGAGGGACAGAGCTCTGGATCATCTGATTGGTCCTCCTCCAATGTTAAGTATACCCCTTTTAAGAGAACTAATTATTCAGCTGCTCCAATTTGTGTTTGGCTGCCCTTTATTTGGGTTGTGAGTAATGATACCTTAGGTAAGAATCAGAAAGAAATAAATTGCTCTGCTTAGAATTGTTTTTATGCATTATGCTGGGATGCTATTAAGCACCCTTTTGCTTTGGTAATGCGCATGCCTCGATTTGTTCCAGTTCCTGTTGAGGTGCCAAGTAGTTTGAGTTTGTTTAGGGAAAAGCGAGATTTTTGGGATCTCTGCTATTATTGTGGGCCTGATAGCCACCGCCGCGGTTACTGCTTCGGTTACCGCCTCGGCCCTTGCACTTTCTGCCACTGTGCAGACAACTCAAACCATTAATGAACTATCGGCCACTGTGACCATGGCCCTAGATAAACAGGCCACTGCCAATTCTCAGATACAAGGAGGCCTGATGTTGGTAAACCAACAGATTAATTTGGTTCAGGAACAATTGGATATATTGTGGCAGATGGCCCAATTGGGATGTGAACAAAAGTTGCCTGGCCTTTGTGTCACTTCAGTACAATATGAGAATTTTACAAGAGCAGCTAACCTGTCAAAAGCTCTGTCTCAACATTTATTACAGAATTGGACTTTTGAGTTTGAGCAGACACTCCGTGAGTTGAGAGTGGCGATCCTGCAAGTGAATTCGACGCGTCTGGATCTTTCTCTGATGGAAGGCCTCTCCTCCTGGATTTCATCTGCATTTTCTTATTTTAAGGAATGGGTGGGGGTGGGATCATTTAGCCTAGTTCTCTGCTGTGGAATAGTGTTGATGCTTTGGATGGTGTGTAAGCTCAGAGCCCAAACAAAAGAGACAAAGTGGTGGTGGCACAAGCACTTGCTGCCTTAGAACACGGAGCCTCCCTGACATTTGGTTAACCATGTTAAAGCAATAGGTCGCTGGCCTCCCGGCTCTTGCACCCCACGAGGCTAGTCTCATTGCACGGGATAGAGTGGGTAGGCTTCAGCAGCCCAAGGAGTTGCAAGGCTAAGCACTGCACAGGAGAGGTCTGCGGTATAACGACTTTCTCCTGGGAGATAAGTCATCTTGCATGAAGGTTCTATGTCATGATCTCCTTCCCCCAGAAAAACGACATCGGGACTGGTCAGGGCTCCCTCTGGGGATAAGACCCTGGAGAGGAGCTTTGTACATGTTCCAAATTTGCACATGGGGATTTGACCTCTATCTCCACTCCAAAGTTGTGGGTGTCCTATGGCTTCAAAAATAAATGAATAGGGGAGATGTGAGGAGCCGCCCTCGCTATCGCTATCGCCATTAGAAGATGGCGCTGACATCTGCTGTCAGTTGGAGTTCACCGTTTAAGCTGTGCCTCTCCCGTGGCGTCATCTGGGGTGATGAGCAAACCACCAATCCCGGCTCTACACGTCTCACTCGGAGCTCCTAGGCTTATATAAGGGGCTGGGTTTCTTAGCTTGGGGTCTCCCTCTCAGAAGCTGATCATCTATCTCTCAAGATGCATTAAAGCTTTACTGCAGAAGGATCCGAGTGTCCTGCGTCGTTCTTGCTGGCGAGACGGTAGCGCGGGACAAAGAACCACAATAATGATTTCCAAAGTAGCTGTACTAGTTTGTACTCCCACACGCAGTGGAAGAGTTTTCCCTCTCTCCAAATCCATTCAAGAGTAAACTGTCATTTATGTTTTTGATTTTATCCATTCTGACAGCAGCAAGATAATATCTCAGAGGAGTTATGATTTGCATTCATCTGATGGATAAGAAAATAACTTGGGGTATCTCTAACCAAACAAGTGAAAGCCCTAAATAACAAGAACTTTGTCTCTTTAAAGAATGAAGTTGAAGAAACTACCAGGAAATGGAAAGATATTCCATACTCTTGGATCAGAATTATCAACATGGTAAAAATGGAAATCTTAACAAAAGCAATATACTGATTCAATGCAATCCCTATTAAAATCTCAGAGTAATTCTTCACACACCTTTAAAGAATGATACTCAACGTTATATGGAAAATCAAACGACTCAGGATAGCCAAAACAACACTGTAAGTTAAAGCACCTTCCAAAGGAATCACCATCCTTGACTTTAAGAGCTATTATAGAACTATTTCATAAAATAGAGAGGTAGACCAAAGATATCGAAGTGGAAACATTGATATTAACCCACACACATACAAACAACTGATATTTCACAAAGAAGCTAAAATTATACAATACAGAAAAGAACGTAATTTTTGCTGGCATAACTGTATGTGGACATGTAGAAGACTGCAGATAGACCATATCAATGGCCATGAACAAATCTTAAGTACAAATAGATCAAAGAGCTTAACATAAATTCAGTCATGCTGCACCTCTTAGAAAAATAGCAGGTATCCTTGAAAGAATTGGTACAGGAGACTGGTGCTAAGGTGATTATACCCATGTAAAAAGAGTTTGGCACTGAACCTTCAGGTGCGATTGCATATAACAATTTGAGTAGTATTAGTATTAAATTACCTTTGAATTTCTGATGGAATTCTACACTGAAATCAGCTGGCCTTCTGCTCTTTTTGCATGGAAGACTTTTGATGACTGCTTCTATTTCATTATGGATTATAGGTCTATGTAAATTTTTCATCTGTTTTTAATTGATTTTTGTATGTGATACCTATCAAGAAAATTGCTCACTTCCTTTAAGTTTTCCAATTTTGTGTAGTTCAGGTTTTTCAAAGTATGAACTGACTATTCTCTGGATTTCTTCAGTGTTCATCGTTATATCCCACCTTTTGTTTCTGATTTTGTTACTTTTCATATTCTCTGTCTGCTTTTGGTTAGATAGGATGAAGGTTTTTCTATCTTGTTTTTTCAAGAACACCACTCTTTTCAAGAACACTACTCTTTTTTTTTGGTTTTTGTGAGACAGGGTTTCTCTGTATTGTTTTGATGGCTGTGGTTCCAGCTCGGCCTCAAAGTCACAGAAATCTGCCTGCCTCTGCATCCCACGTGCTGGAATTTTAGGCATGCGCCAAAACCACCCGGCAAAAACACCACTCTTTATTTCATTGATTCTATATATTGTTTCCTTTGTTTCTATCTTAATGTCCAACCTCCAATTTTATTATTGCTGTCATCTAATCCTGCTGGGTAATTTTGTTTTTTATTCTAGATATTTCAGGTATGCTGTCATATCACTATTGTGGGAGTTCTCTAGATTCAATATGTAGGCACATATTGCTAAGTGACGGCCTCATAGCACTACTTTCAAAGTCTCCCATATGTTTGTGTATGTTGTCCATTCATTTTCAATGAATTCTAGGAATTCTTTTATTTGTAAGCAAGTTTTTACTAAAGATTATGTTGGAAAACAAAGCCAAAATAAACAATTCCAAGCGTCAAAATCCTTTCCTTCTGGCATGAAAGGCTCAAGGGTATTCTAAATTGAAAATTCAGGTGACCTTTAATCCAAAATGCACTGCAACAATGTTTTACTGGCTGCAACTTCATGGCCTGTAATAAATGTTTATTAAGTTTAAGCAAAAATAGAGTTGGAAAACATCTTCTGAAATTATAGCTAAATATATATATATTTAAAATATATGAATGATGTATATCAATGGATACTGGGCACACATGTGTGCAAAAGTATAAGTCATACACCATTGAGAGGATAAAGAAAATGTAAAGTCTAGTAGTTAAAATTCCATGATGATCATTATTCACAGAATCAGTTACTGTGGCCAATTTCTGTGTTCTTACTGTCAATGATTGCAGGTGGGGGCTTTGGAATGGAAATTCTCCCACATCTGGGGCCTGAAGCATGGAGTGCAGTTACAGTCTTACATAAGTTGCTTGAGCAAGCTCGCCCTTTCCTCCTGCGTTTTAGTGTCCATAGTGTGTTATTATAATTTTTTGTAATAATTTTTTATTTAACTGGCCTCTAAGTCCCCCAACCCTCCAACCCACTTAATCCCCCCTCCACTCCCCAGGGAGGTTAAGGCCTTCCATAAGGGATTTTCAGAGTCTGTCATGTCATCCTGGGCATGTTCTCTGTCCTCCCCCATGTGTCCAGGCTGAGAGAGATTCCATCTATGTGGAATGGGCTCTTACAGTCCATTTGTATGCCAGGAATAAAAACTGATCTATTCTGCAAGGTCCCATAGAATGCAGAGTTATCCACTCTGACACCCAGGAATGCTTAATGTCTTTCTTATTTCTTCCTTGACCAATGTATGATGCAATTTAACATTTTTCAACTTACATCCTGTACTTTGGATTTCAGAATAGACTTCTGTTTTTGTTAGGGGATATCTAGCATCTAGTTACAAAATGATGTTTGCGCTCTCAGAGTGAACATAACTAGAAGGAGATATTTCAATGTAGAGATGTAATACTTTTTAAAACCGGTGGATTAGGGAGGGACTCATGTGCCCAATGATTTTTTTGGTTTATTTAACAAAGTTAAATTAAAATAAAGAATTATTTTTAATTTTGTAGCTTTCAACCCTACTTGCTTAAAATCACCAGAAATATTTACAAAGGCTACAATCTCTGAATTTCCATATATATAAACACTTAAATTTGAAAAACTTTGGTGACCACAGTGTGGATACACAATAGTATACTAACTACTTATAATGTGAGGAAGTATTTGCATTCACAAACCTCATAAAATGGCAAGGGAGAAATCATACTCTGTACTCTAGAGAGGAAGCCTAAATTCCAAGATTATGAGAACATAAAAGTGTGATTCTAGTATGTAGTAAATATAGGATGACATGAATAATATTAGACCTCTCTAAAAATTAAGAAGGAACAAATACAGATTTATGATGGAAGCATCTCCCCTAATGAAGACAAAACCTATTGAAGCTAACACATGCAATCAGAAAAGATTTTGTATACATATTCTATACAATTATTTTGTATATATATTCTTTACAATTATCTATTCTTTAACATTTTTTCATTTTATTTACATACCATTGGCACATTTGTTTGTCCTCCCTCCTTTCTTCTCATTCCATCTACCAAACTTAAGACTCCTCTTCTAAACCACTTTTCCTCTTTTCGGGAAAGTTTAGACCTTTCGTTGGAGTCAACAAAGCTGACAATCTGTAAAGTTGTGTTGAGGAACTTGGGTTAAGCATTAAGACTTGGGTGAATTGAAGCATGGGGAATAGGTTCCAAAATGTCAGCTCATATGTCAGTGTCAGGTCCTGATCACACTGCCAGAGGTCTCCATGCATGGAAAGCCACAAAAATTTAACCAGCCTTCAGAGGGCATAGGATGATCAGTTAAGTAAGACCCACTGTTAAGTCATAATTGCTGCCTGCAAACCGTAGGCGCAGGGGAGACTCAAGAAGCTGGCACTTTATCATAGGCCTAAGAAGGAGGTAGCAGCTGAGAGGCAATATATACTCAATTTGATATATATTATTTTTTATAAATAATGAATTTCTATATTTATGTATGCATTTATAAGTATTCCTTAATAAATAATTAGTACTTTCTTTATAAGTCAATAATATGGTAGTAAAACAATATATTTGGTTTTGTAGACACATATGGTGAGAATATTTAGTATTATTTTTAAAGAAAAAGGAAGGAATATTAATATTCTTTGAAGAAATTCACATAATAAAAAAGAAGTACAAGATTCATTTTTTTTAAAATAACAGTTTACACTCAACTCCAAGGGAAGAGGCCAGAATAACCAAGGCTCAATATGACACCAAATAAATTCAAGTTTCCCATGTTGTGCTGACATTCTGTATCAAATCTCTTGTGGCTTCACAGAAACTAAGTTCAGCAGTTGTCAAATTATGAAAAGACACCTACCCTACAACAACCTCAGTCTAACCTAAGAATTGTCAGAAAACATTTCTGAACACAGATATGAAGGAAATGGTGGATAAGTTTGAGTCTTTAAGTTGCTTAGTAAAGAGTTTTACTTATGGGAAAGAACATCAACCAACAAAATTCATTGCAAAACTTCTGCACCGACTATGTTCAATGAGATTGATTACTCATGCCATGGTTAAATAGTTCCAGTTGCTTGGCCAAGTCTGATTGGGAGACTCACCTCAATGTATGCTGACATTAAAGGTTGTACAATGGCACATGCCTCAGGAAATGAAAACACACAACTATAGCATTGCCTCTCACCTACTACCTCTTTCTTTGGCCCATGGTACACTGCCAGCTTCCTGAGCCTCCCTTTGGTTCAGGGTTGTCAGGCAACAATTATGATTCAAGAGTTGGTCTTACCTTTTGTCACAAAAGACTGACCAACCTGTTCCCTCTGGAGGCTAGTCAATGATGTATATCTTCCTGTATTTGAGGGTGCCTGGCAGTGCGATCAGGACCTGTCACTGATGCATGAGCTGAAATTTTGGAACCTGTTCCCCAAGCTTCAATTCCCCCTAAGTTTTGATGCAGGGGGAAGTACTTGTTCCTAAACTCAACATGATATTTCAGGATTTCTTAACACCCAAGACAGGTCTCACCTTTTCCGTAAGGAGGAAGAGTTGATGAGAAGAAGCTGGAGTTGGGGAGATAGACTGGGAAGAAAGGAGGTAGGACAAACTGTGAATTTAATATAAATAAATAAAAAAATGCTAAAGAATAGATAAATGTGTTGAGATTATATATTTATATCTTTCCTAATTGCTTCAGCACCTTTTTTTGACTTCTTTTGGGCTAAAACTTCTACCATATTTGTTCCTTATTAATTAATAACAATGTCTAAAATATGCATGACATCTTGGATCTACTATGTTCTCATTACCATGAAACCTTGGCTTCCTCTAGAGAGTACAGAGTTTGATTTCTCCCTTGTCATTTTATGAAATCTGTATATAGCCAAAACCTCCTTACATTATAAGTAGTTACTATGCTACGGAGTATTCCAACTGTGGTCACCATAGTTTTCCAAATTTAAGAAAAAATATCTGACATGTGTTTCATCCATGAACGCAATGATCAGTCCTCATAAAGAGGGACAATAACAAAAGAAACAAAAAGAAAGAAACAAAGGAAGGAAAGAGAAGGAAGAAGAGAAATAAGAAATGATGAGACTCAAACTACACTGAATATAATAAATTTGAAAATGAGTAGAGAGAATATTAGAATATGAATGTGAATGACTGTAAGTGTGGAGATGGCAGGGAGGTAGGAATGAAGAAGCAAATAAGGTCAATTGTGGGAGGGACACACAAATGCAAAGGTAATATTTAATTAGGAGATGTTACAAATAGATACATATAAGTATGTATACAGAATAAAAGTTCCTAGATAAACTAATGTATATATATATGGTATATGTACATATATTATTTTACATATATGAAATATATATTAGTTTAAGTTTCAAAAATATTTTGGAAAATGCATGAATGTACTAAAATGTATATACTTGTTTTGTAGACACATGTGGTAAGGATATTCTGTATTCTTATTTAATATGGAAATGTAAGTAATGCTAATGCTCATTGAAGGATCTTGGGATTTTCTTTGGAAAACTATTCGCCTACAGTCAGAATTAATAGTTCTTGTGCAACTTTTTGAAGTAGTGAACTTCCTGGTGTTTCATACAGTCATTATGGCATATCTATTATCAGACATTCACCTATACAAAAATATAGACTAAAAGAATGATATGAAGACAGAATCCAATCTTCTGGTGCATCCAAGAAACCCACTTTAACTTCAATAATGTAGATTTTCTCAGAGAAAAAATCAGTGGCACTATTATATAGAGATGATGAAGTAACTGAGAAAGAAATCATCGAAGTCTCACCCTTTACAATAGCCATAAACAGCATCAAATATCTGAGGATAATGTTAACCAAGAAAGTGAAAGACCTGTATATCAAGAACTTTGAGGCCAGCATGGGACTTATCCAGACCCCCTGAATGTGAGTGTCAATGAGGAGGCCAGGGCTACCTATGGGGTCCTGAGCAGTGGATCAGTGTTTATCCCTCGAATACTAAAAGACATCGTGTCCACAACACAAAGAGGGTTGCTCTCTCTGCCTGGACTCTTAGGGAAGTGCCTGGCCCCTACCCTGAATGAAATGAGAGACTCTAGATATCCCCTATGCCGAAGGGATTGGAAATAGGGTGGGAGGATGGGGTGGATTGGGGGTGTGGGAGGATGGGAGGAGAGGAAACTGGGATTGACATGTAAAACAAGCTATTTAAAATAACAAGAAAGAAACATACACAGGAGAATTAGATGACAGAAAACAATCAAAAGGGAGGTTAAACATTAAAATGGAAACAATACAAAACATAACAAAATAGTAAAACTCTTATTCTATCTAACAAGAAGTGAGAGAGAGAATATGCAAACTAACCGCTTCAGAAATAAAAGGGAGACACAGAAAACCAGAGAATATTCAGGTCATTACTGAAAAAACCTGCACTCCAAAAAATTGGAAAGCTTAAAATTAATGAACAATTTTCTGGATAACTATCATATAGCAAAATTAAATGAAGCCCAGATAAACAATTTACATAGTCTTATAAAGCATAATCAAATAGAAGCAGCCATCAAAAGACTACTATGCTAAAACAGGCCAGGTCCAGTTGGTTTCAGTATAGAATTCCATCTGAAATTCAAACATCAATTAATACCAATGCTTCCCAAATTGTTCAATGCAATAGCAACAGAAGGTTAAGTGCCAAACTCTTTTTACAGGGGTACAAAAACCTTGGCACAAAACCACACAATGACACAACAACGAAAGAAAATTAATTACTCTATTGGTGTTTTGGTGATGAGATTCTTGAGTTCTTTGTATATTTTGTCAGTTAGGCCTCTATCAGATTTGAATTGGTGAAGATCTTTTTATATTCTGTGGGCTGCTGTTTTATATTGTTGACTGTGTCCTTTGCCTTACAGATGCTTACTAGTTTCAGGAGGTACTATTTAGTAATTGTCAATCTCGGTCTGTGCTACTGTTGTTATGGTCAGGAAGTGGTTTCCTGCACTAACTCTTTCAAGGGTACCTCCTACTTTCTCTACTAAGATGTTAAGTATGAATGGATTTATGTTGAGGTCTTGACCCATTTGGACTTATGTTTTGTGCACGTCAATAGAAATGGACCTATCTACAATCTTCAATCAGTTATGCCAACACCATTTGTTGAAGATGCATTTTTTTCCATTGCATAATTTTAGATTCTTTGTCAAAGTTCAGGTGTTCATACTTGTATGGGATAATGGTGGCATGTTCAATTTGATTCCATTGGCCTATTTTTGTGCCAGTACGAAGCTGTTTTCAGGACAAATGTTCTGTAATATAGATTGAAGTCATGAGTGGTGATGCCACTGGATGTTGCCTTGTTGAACAGGGTTAATTTGGCTATCCTGGGTCCTTTGTTTTTCCACCTAAAGTTGATTATTGTTCTTTCAAGGTCTGTGAAGTATTTTGCTGGTATTTTAATGGGGACTGTCTTAAATTTGTAAATTGCTTTCTGTAAGATTGCCATTTTTCCTATGTTGATGCTACCTATCCAAGAGCATGGGAGATCTTGAACCAACTTTGCATGCCTGGGAAGAAGCCTACTTGATGATGGTTCATGTGTTTTCTGGTGTGTTCTTGGGTTTGATTTGCTAGTATTTTATGGAGTATTTTTGCCTCAATGTTCATGAGAGATATTGGATTGAAGTTCTCTTTCTAAGTTTTGTCTGTTTGTGGATTGGGTGTCAAGGTTTTTGAAGCCTCTTAAAAAGAGATTGGCAAAGACCCTTCTGCTTCTATTGCAGGGAATATTTTGAGTAGAATTGGTGTAAGCTATTCTTTGAATTTCTTGTAGAATTCTGCACTGAGGCCATCTGGACCTGGGCATTTTTTAGCTGGGAGACTTTTGATGACTGCTTCTATTTCCATAGGGGTAATATGTCTATGTAAATTGCATATCTGTTCTTGATTTAATTTTGGCAAGTGATAGCTATCAAGAAAATTGTCCATTACTTTTAGATGTTCAAATATGTAGAGTAAAGGTTTTCAAAGTATTACCTGATTATTCTCTGGAATTCCTCAGTGTCCGTTGTTATGTCCTCATCTTCATTTCTGATTTTGTTAGTTTGCATGTTCACACTCTGTCATTGGGTTAGTCTGAATAAAGGTTTGTCTATTTTGTTGATTTTCTCAAGGAAACAATTTTCATTACACTGATTTTTATATTGTTTCTTAGTCTGTTCTTTATTAATTTCAGCCTGCAATTTGATTATTTCCTGGTTTCTACTCCTCCTGGGTGAATTTGATTCTTTGTGTTGTAGAGCTTTCAGCTGTGCTGTTAATTCTCTTGTAAAACTATTATCCAGTTTCTTCATGTGGGCACTTGGTGCAATGAAATTCCCCTGTAGCACTCCTTTAAAAGTGTACCATAGGTTTGGGTATCTTGTGTCTTCATTCTCATTGAATTCTAGGAAGTCCTTAATTTCTTTTTTTATTTCTTCGTTGACCCAGTGATGGCGTAATTGTGCAATATACAACTTCCATGATTCTGTAAGTTTCCTGCAATTAGAATTGCTGTTGAATTTTTAAATTTATTTTTAAGTTTAAATTTAAACTAGAAAGAAGGATGCTTCACAAGTCAGTTCCAGGTCCCTCTCAATTTCCCTACCCTCCTCCATGCCCTCCCCCAAAACCCCAATATCCCCACATTTCGCAGGGAGGGTGAGGCCCTCCATGGGGATATACATAGTCTGCCATTTCATGCAGGACAGGACCTAGACCCTTCCCCAAGAGTTCAGGGTGAGAGTGCACCTCACATTGTTCTATGGGAGTCCAAAGTCCGTGTGTATACTTGGGATGAGTACTGATCTGCTGCCCAAGGCTCAATAGATTCCCTAGGCCTCCTCACTGACACCCAGATTCAGGGGGTCTTGATCAGTCCCATGCTGGATTCCCAGGCATCAGCCTGGGATTCAAGAGCTAACCCTTGTCAGGTCAGCTGTTTCTGGGGGTTAAACCAGCCTAGTCTTAATCCCTTTGGTCATCAGTCCTCCCTCTCTGTTACTGGCTTTCTTGAGTTCAGCTCAGTGCTTAGCCATAGGAGTCTGCCTCTTCTTCCATCAGCCACTGAATGTTCTGTTTCCGAGACTCTCTGGCCATGGAATTGCAGGCTGACATTCCCCAGATCTATGTCTAACATCCATCTATGAGAGAGTACATGCCATGTTTCTCTTTTTGTGACTGTGTTACCTCACTCAGGAAGGTTTCTTCTAGTGTCATCCATTTGCCTTCAAATCTCAGGAGTCCATTTTTTTTCTGCTGAATAGTACTCCATTGTGGAAATGTACCACATTTTCTCTATCCACTCTTCAGGTGAGGGGCATCTAGGTTGCTTCCAACTTCTGGCTATTACAAATAATGCTGCTATGAACAAAGTGGAACAGACATCCTTGTTGTATGAATGGGTATCTTTTGGATGTATGCCTAAGAGTGGATTTACTGGGTCTTGTGGTAGGTTTATTCCCATTTTACTCAGAAATCGCCATACTGATTTCCAAAGTGGCTGAACAAGTTGACACTCCCACACAGTAATGGAGGAGTGTTCCCCTTTTACAACATTCTCTCCATCATAAATTGTCTTTGGTGTTTTTGATTTTAGCCATTCTGACAGGAGTAAGATGGTATCTCAGAGTTGTTCTGATTTACATTTCCCAGATGGCTAAGGATGCTAAGCACTTGCACAAGTGCATTTCAGCCATTTTAGACTCCTCTATGAAAATTCTCTATTTAGTTCTGCAGCCCACATTTTAATTTGATCCTTTGGTGTTTTGGAGACTTGCTTCTTGTGTTCTTTGTAAATTTTCGAGATCAGCCCTCTGTCTGATATTGGGTTAGTGAATATTTTTTCCATTCTGTGGGCTGCCTTTTTGTCTTGCTGACTATGTCCTTTGCCTAACAGAAGCTTCTCAGTTTCAGAAGGTCCCATTTATTAATTGTTGATCTCACTGTCTGTGCTACAGGTGTTACGTTCAGGAACAGTCTCCAGTACCAATTCATTCAAAGGTACCACCCACTTTCTCTTCTAAGAGATTCAGTGTGGCAGGATATATGTTGAGGTCTTTGATCTATTTGGACTTAAGTTTTGTGCATGGCGATAAACATGGATTGATCAACATTCTTCTACTTGCCAGCATCCAGTTATGTCAGCACCATTTGTTGAAGATGCTTTCTTTATTCCATTATGTATTTTTAGCTTCTTTGTCAAAGATCAGATGTTCATACCGGTGTGGGTTAATATCAGGATTTTCAATTCGATTCCATTAGTCTATCTGTCTATTTTGGTGCCAATACCAAATTCTTTTCAGGACTATAGCTCTATAATAAAGCTTGAAGTCAGGCAAGGTGATGCCTCCGGACGTTGCCTTGTTGAACAGAGATGTTTTGGATATCCTGGGTCTTTTGTTTTTGCATAAAAAATTGATTATTGTTCTTTCAAGGGCTGTGAAGAATTGTGCTGGGATTTTAATGGGGAATGCATTGAATCTGTAGATTGCTTTTGGCAGGATTGCCATTTTCACTACGTTGATCCTACCTATTCAAGAGCATGGGAGATCTTTCCATTTTCTGAGGGCTTCTTTAATTTCTTTCTTTAAAGATTCAAAGTTCTTGTGGTACAGTTCTTTCACTTGTTTAGTTAGCATTACACCAATGTATTTTATTGTGTTTGTGGCAATTGTTAAAAGTGATGTTTCTCTGATTTCTTTCTCAGCCCCTTTATCATCTGTATATATTAGGGCTACTGATTTCTGGAGTTGATATTGTAGCCTGCCACTTTGCTGAAGGTGTTAATCAGCTGTAAGACTTCCCTGGTAGAGTTCTTTGGGTCATTTATGTAAACTATCATATCATCTGCAAATAGTAAAAGTTTAACCTCTTCCTTCCCAATTTGTTTCCTCTTGATCCACTTTTGTTGTTATATGGCTCTGGCTAGGACTTCAAGTACAATTTTGAAAAGGTATGGAGAGAGTGGACAGCCTTGTCTTGTTCCTGATTTTAGCGGAATTGCATTGAATTTCTGTCAATTTAGTTTGATGTTGGCTATTTGTTTGCTGTATATAGCTTTTATTATGCTTAGGTATTTTCCTTTACAAAAACTTTTAGACACTAGAGTATGAGTACAGCACAGCCTTGTTGAGATAGAAGTGTACAAACAAGGCAAGACAGAGTATTCACCTGGACTACATTGAAAGGGGATATCTCACGTGGTAAAAAAAAGTTTCAAGATGTGGGCATAAGGTAATGTAGAAGTCTGTAGGCACATTCCTGTATTTCTATCCCTGTAAAGTGGTTTCCTGCAAAGAGAATAGTAATTTTCATTTTTTTATCTATAGAGATATCTTTTTACAAAATAATGAATTCAAACAAAAACATGTGTAGTGATATGTGTGGTTTTAGGGTCAGGTGTTTTTGTGTACAAGCTTGTAATATCATAACTGGGAGAAAAAGAGAAGTGGAATAGAGAGTAAGTTTAACCTGGGCTAACCTGCATGGAGGCTGATGGAAGGGACTGATAGCAGTTGTGTTTAAGAGTACAGTAAAATTGATCCCTTTGGACTTAAGTTTTGTGCATGGCGATAAACATGGATCAATTCGCATTCTTCTACATGCCAGTCTCCAGTTATGCCAGCACCATTTGTTGAAGATGCTTTCTTTATGCGATTGTATATTTTTAGCTTCTTTGTCAAAGATCAGATGTTCGTACGTGTGTGGGTTAATACCCGTGTTTTCAATTCGATTCCATTGGTCTGCCTGTCTATTTTTGTGCCAATACCAAGATGTTTTCAGGACTATATCTCTATAATAGAGCTTGAGGTCAGGGATGGTGATGCCTCCAGATGTTGCCTTGAATCTGGTGTCAGTGAGGAGGCCTAGGTAATCTATTGAGCCTTGGGCAGCAGATCAGTACCCATCCCAAGTATACACACGGACTTTGGACTCCCATAGAGCAATGTGAGGTGCACTCTCACCCTGAACTCTTGGGGAAGGGTCTAGGTCCTGCCCTATATGAAATGACAGACTATGGACACCCCCATGGAGGGCCTCACCCTCCCTGGGGGAATGAGGGGATAATGGGTAGGTTGGGGGAGGGCACGGGAAGAGGGGAGGGAAAGGGAGAGGGACCTGGAACTGACTTGTGAAGCAACCTTGTTTCTTATCTAAATTTAAACTGGAAAATAAAAAAAAGTATGAGACACAAAAAAAGAAATTGATCCCTACCAGAGATATATAGGTAAACCTTGTCCCTTTATATTCCTCAAAAATGCAAACACAAATTAGTTATATCTTGACATGAGAATCAGGGCAATGGAGCTTGATATTAATCTATGCAATGAAAGATGATGGTACTTGAGAATAATTCAATTCTGAGGATGTTCAGAGTATATAAAGAGACCTCTTTTTCATTTTTAAATGTAAATTAGAAATTTACATGTCGCCCCCTTTCCTCCACTTACCTCCAATAACTACTTATCCCAGGATCTTCCTGATCCCCAGTTAGGATGACACCTTCCATGAGGGATGTCGAAAGTCTGTCATAGCTGTTGGAGCAGACCTTAGGCTCTCCTCTGTGTGTCTAGGTCAAGATTGTATCCCACTATGTGGAATGGGCTCTCAAAGTCCATTTGTAAGAAAGAAATGAAACTTATGTATTACCAGAGATCTCAGATTGCCAAGCCCTCCTCCTTGACACGTTCAGGGCTTCGGGGTTAGACCTATGCTTGCTTCCCAGATATAAGTCTGTGGTTCATGAGCTCCCACTTGTTCAGTTAAGGTGTTTTTGTGGATCGCATCAGCCTGGTTTGACCTCTTTATTTATAATTCCTCCTTCTCTGCAAATGGATCTCAGGAGTTCAGTACAGTGTTATTCTATGACTGCTTCTTCTTCCATCACCTATATTATGAAGGCTCTATGATGGCATACAAGTTAGTCATCAATCTGATTATAAGGGAAGGGCATTTAAGGATGTGCCTACATTATCGCTTATATAGTGTCATCCTTGTGGATCTGTGGACACTTCCCTACTGCCATATTTGTCTTTAAACCTATAATGTCTCCCTATATTATGCTATCTCTTATCTTGCTCTCCTTTATTCTGCCCAGACTTCCTGCTCCCTCATGTCTTCCTGTCCACTCTTCTCCCATTCTCTTTTCCCTAGCTGTGTCTCCCTTCCCCACAAGCACCCATTTAGCTCAGGAGGTCTTGTCCATTTACCCTTCTCTGAGGGAACATGTACAATACAACTAGGGTTCTCCTTGTTTCCTAGCTTCTCTGTATCTGTGAATTGTATGGTGGTAATCCTATGCTCTATGTCTAAAATCCATATGTGAACTCATATATTTGTGTTTTTTGTGACTGGGTTTGGTCTTGTTCCATGCATTTGCATCAAATTTCAAGATTCCATTTTTTTCTGCTGAATAGTATTTTAATTGTGGAAATATACCACATTTTCTCCATAGACTCTTCAGTTGAGAAGTATCTAGGTTGCTTGTAGGTTTTGGCCATTACAAATGCTGCTATGAACATAGTTAAACAGATGTCCTTATTGTATAAATGTGCATCTTTTGGATATATGCCTAAGAGTGGAATTGCTGGGTCTTGTGGTAAACTGATTCCCCTTTTCCTGATTAATCTCCATATTGATTTCTAAAGTGGCTGTGAATGTTGGGACTCCTGTGAGGAGTGGAGTGTTCCTCTTTCTCCACATCCTTTCCAGGACAAACAGTCATTGGCATTTTTCTTTTTAGCCATTCCGACATGAGTAAAATGGTTCTCAGATCTCTTTTGATTTGTATTTCCATAATGGCTAAGATTTTTGAGCACTTTCTTAAATATCTGTCAGCCATTTTAGACTCCTCTCTTGAGAATTCTCTATTCAGTCCTGTACCCCAATTTTTATTTGGATTATTAGGTGTTTTGCAGAGTAGCTTTATCTTTTGACTTTTGGTAAAGTGGGATTATTTATTGCCTGTGTTTTTCTGAGTTTAGTTTACTACCTTAGGTTGGAATTTTTGCTTCAAGTACTTTTTGTGAGGCTGGACTAGCGGATATGTACTGCTTTTATCTGGTTTTCTTGAGAAATATCTTGTTTTCTCCATCTATAATGATTGAAAGTTTTGCTGGTTATAGCAGTCTGGGTTGCAAAGCATGGTTTCTTAGTTTGTAGAATGTCTATCCAGAACCTTCTGGCTTTCAAAGTTTTTATGGAGAATCAGGTGTAATTTTGATAGTTTTGCCTTTACATGTTACTTGGTCTTTTTCTTTGCTGCTCATAATATTTTTAATTTGTTTCACATTTTTGGTATTTTGATTACTATTTAGTGAGGAGACTTTTGTGGCCTTATTGTTTTGGTGTTCTACAGCCGTTTTGTAGATTCATTGGCATGTCTCTCTTTATTTCTGAAATGTTTTCTTCTATGATTCTGTTGAATATGATTTTTGCAAATTTGAAGTAGGTTTCTTCATGCTCTTCTGTATCTATTATTGTTAGGTTTGGCCCTCTCATGACATTCCATATTTTCACGGATATTTTGTGTTTGTGATATGTTGGACTTAAGATTTTGTTTTATTGATGAATCTATTTCCACTAGTGAATCTTCAGTGCCTGATATTCTCTCTTGTATCTCTTTAATTATGTTGGCTATGCCTGCATCTGTCATTCCTGCTCATTTACTCAGCTTTTTTTTAATTCCATAATTTCTCAGACTGTGCTTTTTCATTTTCTCTAATTGACCTTTCAACTCTTGCACTGTTTGAATAGTTCCTTGCAATATTTGGTTAGTCTTGTCTTCCATTTCTTTAAAGAATTTTCCCATTTCCTATTTTATGTACTCTTCTATCTTACTGAAGTTGTTTTTAAGGTCATTCTCCTCTTCATCTCTGTAGGGATGTTCAGATGTTGCATATGTAAATCCCTAGACACTTTTACTGTCATATTCATTATTCTGTTTTTGAATGTGGTCTTGTAATATCATCTTTGCATTCCTTCATAGAGTAGGTGAATGTGGGGTCTCTTCCTCTCCTGTTGGTTACCAGTCCAACATTTTTCCGGTGGATACAAGTAGGTTCAATATACTGATGGGTCTCTCAGTGTGTGCAGGTGGGTCTGAGGCACTCCCTCTCCTTGTGTTTGGGAGCAGGACCATCAAAATTGTGCCAACAGTCTCACAGTTGCTTTGTCCTCAAGGTTCTAGTAGACCTGCCTGGAGTTCACAGTCCATGAGATCCCAGCATTGACAAGCAGAAGTTGAGCCTACAACAGGTCCCCAACTCAGCTGTACCCAGATTTGGGATGGGAGTATCCCATCAACGTCAGCTTAGTCCACCAGGGGGATTCACCCTTGGTTTACAGATCAAAATTTCTTCAAATGTCACCTATCTAACTCAGAGATTTGCTATCTCTGCATGCCAAATTTTGGGATTAGAGGACTGCAGCACCACTCTGAGCAAGCAAAGATGTTGGGCTTTATTTTAAGGGTGTGTATAAATGAAAGAATCACGACTGTACTGAATCTCACTCGGTAGAGAAGGATAGCCACAAATTAACAGAGATCTGCATGCTTCTGTGTCCTGAGTACTGGGATTAAAACATGTACCTGGAATGCCAGTCATAAAACTGTTTTAACTGAAATTCAAAAGTAAACCTGGAATTCTGATAAATGATAGAGAAAACCAGTAGGTATAATGGTTCACTCTAACAATCTCTGCACCTGTAGCTTTAGATGGGATTAAAATTGTGTGATTTGGCCATATAATAGGACTCTTTTTGCTCAGTGGTTTTAAGAACAGGCAGCTCTTGTTAGAGGACCCAAGTTTGTTTCCCAGCATCCACCTGGTTATCGTTTTCCATAGCTCCAATTCTAGGGTATCTGATTCTCTCTTCTTCTTTTCTGTGTCCTCGTCAACTCATTTTCTACACATGTATACAATCTCTCAGAACACATACACAAAATTAAGTATAAATTATTAAACACAACTTTCCATGTAGGCACACTTAATAAATTTCAATATTTTAATGAAGAGGCAGTGGGAATTTTTTAATGCAAGAAATGGAAAAAAATCCAAAAAAGGCAAAATGCAAGAAATGGAAGAAAATTCAAAACAAAAACTTCAACGAATGCAAGAAAGAGAGGAAAAGAAAAGGCAAAAATTACAAGAAACAATTCAAACTTTACAAGGGTGGAAAGCTGAAATAGAGACAATAAAAAACACTGTCTGAAGGAATGCTGTAAATAGAAGAGCTAGTCAAGCATTCAGGTACTACATATACAAGCATAACCAACAGAATACAAGAGATTGAAGACAGAATCTCAGGTATTGAAGATTCATTGACAAAAGAAAAAATTAAGTTCAACAAATACCTAACACAGAATATCTAGGAAATATGTGAACCGTGAAAAGACTAAGCCTAAGAAGAATATGTATTGAAGAAGGTGAAAAAAATCCACCTGACTGGGGAGTGCCTGTGGACTGCCTCAGAAATTCCCATCCCATCAGGAGCCACGCACCCCAGATCCCAGGTCTTCTCTTCCATCAACGAGACCACAATCTGCCTGTGGAAGCAAGCATTCATGGAAATGAGGAGGATAAAAGAAGCCACAGACAACTGCAACCCATGATATTCTCCACTAATGAATCAAGGCCACCTCAGAACAAGACATGTCTTTCTGTAATCTCACCAGAGAGGAATGTAGGAACACACTCTAGGTAGTCCTTCCATAATCAGATTTGTATATCTCTTGACTCAATATTTCTGGAGTAAGGAAGAATCATGAGGCTAAAAAAAATCCAAACCCACTAAGAGTTATGTAGTTATACACAACTCTTTTCAGGGAAATAACTTCATGGACAGAGGATATGTCTCTGCTCATGGTTACTCTGAAAATTTGTTTCAGTGTACTTATGTAAGCAACAGAGCCCTCAGCCCTTCACATGTAAAGGAAGAAATGTCAGCAGATATGTCATTAGAGACTGTGTTGATGTCATGCTGCTATGCAGAGAGACCACAGCAAGAATCATTGTATTCACCCTCCACTCCAGTGATGATGCACACATGATGCTGTAGTCAGTGCCCTACAGAGATAACATTGTTTCTCTATAGTTGTATTAGTCATTTATTTTATGCATTAGGAAATCAACTCCAGATCCTCCTGTTTGAAAGCCTTGAATGAACTGAATTATCCTAATGGATGAGATTGAGGGGATTTCACCCTGAGTTCTAACGTCTTTGAATAGAATATGCACCCCAAGTCATTTTTTGTCTTCAATAGGCACAAAGACACATGTTGTCTGAAAGAATCATATGATGGGCCTCACAGAATAAGATAAACCTTGGCAAGGGAGTGGCCTAACATTCCTCAATGTGTCATGGCTACACTTGTCTTGAATATGATACTACAATCCTTCCTTGCCTTCCTACTATGTATCCAATGACAGCCACAGGCTGATGGACAGTACCACTAAATCTGCATGATTAATATGCTTCTTAATATACACTTTTTCTTTGTTTTTGTGGTTGTTTACATTGTGATTATGGTTTTCATTGTTTTAGTTTCAGATTTTATTATTTGCTTATGTCTTTTGTTCCTATCTTTCATTTGATATTTTTCTAAGGCTATAAGTTCTATGAATAGAATGTACATTTTTAAGCCCCTATTTGTCATATGACTGTTTTTATATAAAGAAAAACAATTTCTAATTATTCACCCCAAATTTAGCAGTTGGTAAGTATTGGATTCCAACACCTGTATGACAGAGGTGTATGTCTGCAGATAACAATTTCTAAGACCAACTGGAACAAGGTTAAACTCAACTATGCATTTCACTCGTAATTCCCTAATTTTATGATTCAGTTATTTTTGTTTTTCCATAAATAATTCCCTGATATCTATATATGGAGCACAGGCATACAGTTGCATCAGAGGCCAGGAGATAACAATGGGTTACCCAAAACTGGTTTATGGAGCATCCTTCATCTGCTGTGTGTGTCCTGTAGGCTCCAACAAATTCCATTAATGAATAGGCCATCTCTCCAGGCATACACTTGGCTTTTGCCCTTCTAGTCATATGTGTTCTATTAGTTGTTCAAGATCCCCCACAATAAAGGAAAGAAGTTTACTAAGACCTTAGATAGGGGTATATGAGGTAGGCATGCTGATTGTCACAGGCTGTCAGGCATCCATGTATTGCTGTGTTGGGTTCAGCATCCGGTCTCAGTATCACTATCACTATCAGGGTTGCAGCAGTTCTGTCTCGACTATTCTAGTATAACATTGCAGATGAGACAAGGATACTTGATGCTCTTATACCACAGCAGATCTAATTGTCTGCTGAGGAAGAGTTCCTTCCAGATGTGTTTTTTATTCTTGTGTGTCTAAGGTTGGATGTATCAGAATTCTGACACTGACTGTGAGTCAGAGAATTATTTTGTGGAGGAAATAATCCTATGGGTGCCCAGGTTGATGCTGTAAAATCATGTCCTTTATGAACTCCATGTGTGAGAAAGCGAGAAGTTCAGTTATTTTCAGACATTGGTCACCTCTTTCTGAGATTACTCTGACACAGAGAGTCATGCATATGAACACAGTTGAAATTAGCTGAGACTTCATTTATCCATTGTTACTGGCATGTGTCATGGGTTACATAGTTCATCTATGCACTATATGGTAGGAGCTTTTTGCTAGCCATGTCTTACCTCCATGTGGATCTTCAACATAGCTTCTAAGTATTTGGTAAATGCTACTCGATAGGTATTTAGCAGCTATTACCTATCCATCTATACAGGCTGATAAAAGTTGAATATCAAGATATCTCCAACAAAACTCTCCAGAGTCTGCAGTGTGGACCAAGACAATTCTTCCACTCTTTTAGAAAAATTTCCCAGTCTTGAAAGCACACTGCTACCTGTTCTCAAGGACCACTGTTACAGTGTCCAAACAGAGTTAAATATGCTGTTGACAATTGCCTTGTAGTAGTTGTAGCAGATGAAACTAATGGAGTTATAGCCTTGGAATATAACTGAGAGATATGGAACTTGGAAAGCATCTCCCATGTCCTAAGTTCAATCTTCGTATTCTTGAGGAAAGAATGGAAAATTTTCGCTGATACATCCCATGGAGAAGCATAGAGAATACTGGAGTTTCCATAGATGCTATTAAAAATTTCCAAACCTGGTTTGTTGCCCTTATTGGATTTTGAAGACCAGTCATTTCATGGAAGAAAATATCAAATGAAGAACAGATATACAAAGAGACCCTAAATATAAACCCATAACATTTAAATTCTGTGACTGTGGTGATGAACTGACAAGAAGACTAAACAGGTAGGGGCAATTCACAAACATAGAGACCTGAGTTTCTTTCATTTGTTCGCCACCTTACTGAGGGAATCAAAGCTCTCACAATTGTACTCTGAGATGAATGAGGTTGCATGTACAAAGTCTTGGACTTTCGATGCTAATATATCTATTTTCATAATCATTTTTTTCTAGTATCTCTCTATCTAATGCTTATTTTTCTAATATGGTTTTATTTAAATTAGAAACAAAATTGCTTCACATGTCAATCCCTGATCTCTCGATACCCTTCTCTCTTGCCCTTCAACTACCCTAATAACCCAACACAATCCCCACATCACACCACAGGGAGGATGATGCCCTCCATGGGTGATCACCAGAATCTGTCATTCCATCCATTGCATAGTCTAGACCTTCTCCCATGTGTCTAGTTGGAGAGAGCATCCCTCCATGTGGAATGGGCTCAATGGGCTGGCAAACATCATTTGTACACCATGATAAACACTGATCTACTAGCCAAGGGCCCAGAAATTGTCGAGGCCTCATCACTGACACCCACATGCACGGGGTCTGGATCAGTCCCAAGCTGGACTCTCAGTCATCAGTCTGGGGTCCAAGAGCTCCTCCACATCAGGTTAGCTATCTCTGTGGGTGTCTTGACTCTTTTTCTTATTTCTACTCCTTCTATGACACTGAGTTCCAGGACTTCATTGTTGCTGTTTGCCACTTGGTGTCATCCTTGGAGATCTTTGGAAATCCCACTAGTGTCCGCTCTCTCTTCAAACTTATAATGACTCCCTCTACTATGCTATCTCTCATCCTGCTCTCCTCTGTTCTTCCACCAACTCAATCTTTCTGGTCCCTCATGTTCTTCTCTGCCCTCCTCATCTCCCACTTGCTTTTTGCCTGCTCCCTATCCCTTTCCCCAATTCTTCCAATCTGATCAGATCTTGCCTCATTATGCGTCTCTGGGATACCATGCTTATCTCTCTGGGGTTCCTCCCTGTTTTCCAGGCTAACTGGCAGTGGGATTGTCAGACTGGCACTCCCCTGATCCCTGTTTTGATTTGCTTTTCTGTAAATGCTAAGGATGCTGAGTACATTCTTAAGTGACTCCCAGCCATTTTAGACTCCTCTATGGAGAATTCTCCAGGTATTTCTCTTCCCCAGTTTTTAAATGGATCATTTGGCGTTTTGGAGACTTGCTTCTTGAATTCTCCATTTGATACTTTTTTATTATTATATTAATTTTAAATAGTTTGTTTTACATGTCACTCAGAGTTCCCTCTCCCTCCCCTCCTCCCGCACCACTCCACCAAACCCGCCAAAGCCTCCCACCCTATTGCCAATTGCTTCCACATAGGTGATATATAGAGTCTGTCATTTCGCACAGGGTACGGTCTAGGCACTACCCTAAGAGGCCAGATTGAGAGAGCATACCTCTTTTTGTTATTAACACACGATGTCTGTTTGTATTCCAGGGATAAACACTGATCCACTGCCCATGGCCCCATAGGTTGCCCAGGCCTCCTCAATGCCTCTCACACTCAGGGTGTCTGGATCAGTCCCTTGCTGGCCTCCCAGCTGTCAGTCTGGGGTCCAAGAGTTCTCCCATGTTCAGGTCAGCTGTCTTTGCTGGTTTTGCCAGTCCATTCTTTGCCAATTTGCTCATTGCTCCTCTCTCTCTGTCACTGGGTTCCTT
This sequence comes from Mesocricetus auratus, assembly GCF_017639785.1. Lineage (NCBI taxonomy): Eukaryota > Metazoa > Chordata > Mammalia > Rodentia > Cricetidae > Mesocricetus > Mesocricetus auratus. The sequence goes on from NW_024430280.1 coordinate 89,304, forward strand.
GGATTCAGTTCAGTGTTTAACTGTGGGAGTTTGCCTCTACTTCCATCGGTAACTGGATGAAGGCTCCGGGTTGTTATAGACATCAAGTTCATAATCAAGAATGGGCATTCGAGGTGGTACCTCTACTATTGCTTACCTTGCCAATTGGTGTCATTCCTTTAGATGACTAGAGGTCACATTGGTGCCTGATGTGTCTTCTAACCTATGATGGCTTCTTCCCCCTATTCTATGCCCCACTCAACCTTCCTGTTCCCCCTTGACCTACTTTCATTTCCTCTTCTCCCCCTCCCTTCTTCACAGCTCCCCCTCTCTCCCACTCCTCGAAGTGTTCCCTAACTCTTCAGAGGATCTTGCCTCATTTTTCTTTTCTTGAGTACAATGCATATTTTTAGGTTCTTTCCTGTTTCCCAGACTCTCTTTCAGTGGAAGTGCAGACTGGCACTATCCTGAACCATGTCTAAAATCCATATATGAGTGAGTACATACAATGTTTGTCTTTTTGCGACTGGGTTACCTCACTCAGGAGTGTTTCTTCCAGTGCTATCTACTTACCTGCGAATTTCAAGATTCCATTGTTTTTTTCTGCTGAGTAATATTCCGTTGTGTAAATGTACCATATTTTCGCTATCCACTGTTCAGTTGAGGGGAATCTAGGTTGCTTCCAGGTTCTGGCTATTACAAATAATGCTGCTATGAACATAGTGGAGCAGATGCCCTTGTTTTATGAACTTGCTTCTTTTGGATATATGCCTAAGAGTGGAATTACTGGGTCTTGTGGGAGATTGATTCCAATTTTCCTGAGGAATCTCCATACTGATTTTCAAAGTTTCTGTACAAGTTGGTACTCCCACCAGCAGTGGAGGAGTGTTCCCCTCTCTCCACAACCTCTCCAGCACAAATTGTCTTCGGTGTTTATAATTTTAGCCATTCTGACAGGAGTAAGATGGTATCTCAAAGTTGTTTTGATTTGCATTTACCTGATGGTAAAGGATGTTGAGCAATTTCTTATGTGTCTCTTGGCCGTTTTAGCCTCATCTATTGAGAATTCTCTGTTTAGTTCTGTATGCCATCTTTTAATTGGATCCTTTGGTGTTTTGGAGACTTGCTTCTTGAGTTCTTTGTAAATTTTGGAGATTAGCCCTCTGTCAGATGTGGGGTTAGTGAATATCTTTTCCCATTCTGTGGACTTCTTTTTGTCTTGTTGACTCTGTCCTATGCCTTACAGAAACTTTTTAGTTTCACGAGGTCCCATTTATTAATTGTCGATCTCAGTGTTTGTGCCACTGGTGTTATGTTTAAGAAGTGGTCTCCTGTACCAACTCGTTGAAGAGTATCTCTCACTTTCTCTTCTAAAAGTTTCAGGGTGGCTGGGTATATGTTGAGATCTTTGATCCATTTGGACTTAAGTTTTGTACAAGGTGATAAACATGGATGTATCTGCAGTCTTCTACATACCAGTACCCAGTTATGACAGCGCCATTTGTTGAAGATGCTTTCTTTTTTCCACTGTATAGTTTCAGCTTCTTTGTTAAAAATCAAGTGTTCATAGGTGTGTAGGTTAAAATTAGGGTTTTCAATTTGCTTCCATTGGTCTTCCTACCTTTTTTTGTGCCAATACCATGCTGGTTTCAGGACTATATCTCTATAATAGACGTTGAAGTCAGGTATGGTGATTTCTCCTGAAATTCTTTTATTGTATAGGGTTGTTTTTTCTATCCAGGGCCTTTTGTTTTTCCGTATAAAGTTGATTAATCTTCTCTCCATGTCCTTGTAGAATTGTGATGGAATTTTGATAGGGATTGCATTGAATCTGTAGACTCCTTTTGGCAAGGTGGCCATTTCTATTATGTTGATCCTACCAATCCAAGAGCATGGGAGATCTTTCCATTTTCTGGTATCCTCTTTGATTTCTTTCTTTAAAGACTCAAAGTTCTTGATATACAAGTCTTTCACTTCCTTGGTTAACATTATCCCCAGATATCTGATGCATTGTATGGCTATTATATAGGGTGATGTTTCTCTGATTTCTTTCTCAGTCACTTCATCATCTGTATATAATAGGGCCAATGATTTTTTGAGTTTACCTTGTATCCTGCCACATTGCTGAAGGTGTTTATCAGCTCTAGGAGTTCCCTTGCGAAGTTTTTTGGGTCACTTATGTAAACAATCATATCATCTGCAAATAGTGAAAATTTGACCTCTTTTTTCCTATTTGTAATCCCTTTATCTACTTTTGTTGTCTTATTGCTGTAGCTAGAACTTCAAGTACAATAATGACGAGATATGTAGAGAGTGGACAGCCTTATCTTGTTCCTGATTATAGACGAATTGCTTTGAGTTTCTCTCCGTTTAGTTTGATGTTAGCTGTTGGTTTACTGTATATTGCTTTTATTATATTCAGGTATGTTCCTGTTATCCCTGATCTCTCTAGGACCTTTATCATGCAGGGGTGCTGGATTTTGTCAAAGGCTTTTTTAGCATCTAATGAGATGATCATGTGGTTTTTCTTTCGCGGTTTGTTTATATGGTAGATTACATTGATAGATTTTCTAATGTTGAACCATCCCTGCATTCCTGGGATGAAGCCTACTTGATCATGGTGCATGATTTTTCTGATGTATTCTTGAATCCGGTTTGCGAGTATTTTATTGAGTATATTTGCATCAATGTTCATGAGGGAAATTGGTCTATAGTTCTCTTTCTTAGTTGTGTCTTTGTGTGGCTCGGGTATCAAGGTAACTGTAGCCTCGTAAAAAGAGTTTGGCAGTGAGCCTCCTGCTTCTATTGTGTGAAATACTTTTAGGAGTATTGGAATTATCTCTTCTTTGAATTTCTGGTAGAATTCTGAACTGAAGCCATCTGGACCTGGGCTTTTTTTTGTTTGGGGGACATTTGATGACTGCTTCTATTTCATTAGGGGTTATAGGTCTGTTTATATTGTTTATCTGCTTTTGATTTAGTTTTGGCAAGTGATATCTATCCAGGAAATTGTCCATTTCCTTTAAATTTTCAAATTTTGTGGAGTACAGATATTCAAAGTATGCCCTGATTATTCTCTGGATTTCCTCAGAGTCTTTTGTTATGTCCCCTTTTTCATTACTGATTTTGATAATCAGCATGCTCTCTCTCTGTATTTTGGTTAGTTTGGACAGAGGTTTGTCTATTTTGTTGATTTTCTCAAAGAACCAACTCTTTGTTTCATTGATTTCTCTCAGTGTTTTCCTTGTTTCTACTTGATTGATATCTGCCCTCAATTTGATTATTTCCTAGCATCTGCTCCTCATGTGTGTGTTTGCTTCTTTTTGTTCTAGAACATTCAGCTGTGCTATTAATTCTCTAGTGTGACTGTTTTCCAGTTTATTCGTGTGGGCACTTAGTGCTATAAACTTTCCTCTCAGCACTGCTTTCAAAGTGTCCCATTAGTTTGTGTATGTTGTGTCTTCATTCTCATTGAAATCAAGGAAGTCTTTCTTTTTTATTCCTTCCTTTAACCAGGGATGGTGCAATTGTGCATTGTTCAATCTCCATGAGTTTGTAGGATTTCTGCGATTTGTGTTATTATTGAATTCTAATTTTAATGCATGGTGGTCTGATAAGATACAGGCGGTTATTCCAATTTTTTTGTATCTGTGCAGATTTGCAATGTTTCCTATTATGTGGTCAATTTTAGAAAAGGTTCCATGTGGTGCCAAGAAGAAGGTATATCTCTTTGTATTTGGGTGGAATGTTCCATAGATGTCTGTTAAACCCAGCTGGGTCATAACTTCTGTTAGTTCTTTTGTTTCTTTGTTAAGTTTCTGTCTGGAGGTCCTATCTAGCAGTGAGAGCGAAGTGTTGAATTCTCCTACTATTAGTGTGTGAGATTTTATGTGCATTGGATGATGAATCTATATACTCTAATGAGTCTTCCACACCTGTGATTCTCTCTTCTATCTCTTGTTTTCTATTGGTGATACTTGCATCTGTAGTTCCTGATCATTTACCCAAGATCAGCCATTTGTTAATTCTTCTTAGCATTATAACTCCTTACATCATCTTTCACTGGTCTCCAAAAGGGGAAAGCGGAAAGTGGGCAAAAGGTGAACTTTTGGGTCCTACATTCTGAAGACCCTTTTGGAGGTCATTTTTATCTTATTCCCAATTATGAATTTTAAGCACTCACAAGAGTAAAAACCTTGGAATTGTCTTTTCCAAAGTAAAATATAATCTTATCTGTATTCTGCTTAATGCTGGCATTTTATCACTTTAACACTTCTACTAACTGTTCTATCAATGAAATCTTAGAAGGTGAGGTACCCATTTTCTATATACACCCTCACAAATTCTTACCTGCTGACCAGCCTCAGAGTGCACTCTGTTAGGGTCCCCTTTCTTTCCTGATCTTGGTGTCTGGTGAAAGCCAGGAGATTTAACACAACCCACTCTTGTAACCTCCTAGGTCCATCTGCTAGGTTGCCATTTGTTTGTCGACTTTGGTGTCAGGTGAAGACATGGAGATTTATCCACAAATTTACTAAATGGTAGAAGATGAGGAACCAGTTTTCAATTCCTCTCTGTCCCAATTTTCAATTTTCTTTCCCAATCTCCTTTCTTTCCCAATATTTCTCAATTATTCCAAGTTTCTCCAAACCTCGATGGGACCTCCAATTTTAGCTCTGCCACAAACAAGTCTGATATTTTGAGCAAAAACATAGGAATTTAATTGAAAGAACAGACATCTGGCCATTCATGCTAAGAGGTCCCTTCTTCATTGTAGAGTGGGAGCAGCCTTATGTATAGGCTTACAACACAATGCTTAAACACCTTGTAGAAGAGATAATGCTTCTCTCAGTGCTAGATATTGATGTGGCTTGGTTGGGGCAGTAAGCCATGACTAGAAAACAGGATGCACTTGGACTGGAAAACAGAATATACCTGTTGGTTGAACAGAGACTCAGAGAGACCCAATGCTGGCTGGTATCAACAAGGTTCTGCATCTGGGAAGCATTTACAGATATTATGTTGGGAAAATGGACACCCTGAATGTGGAGAAACAAAGACGCACAGATCTCAGATGAAATAATATAAGAATGAAATTGTGGAATCAAGATGGTCACCGTGGCATTGGAAACAATGAATACTTATTTTCAGGGTATCCTTCAATGATGTATATGAAGCAATCTCGCAGCTCCTTGTTTCTCTTGTAACTAGCACTATCTGGCTTTTCAGATTCTCTATCTGTTGTTTCATCTCCTTTTTGATTAGGAGGCCTGGGGTTGGTAATAGCTCTCCAGCAGCCACTGTGGGGTGATAAACACTAGTAAACTTGTGTTGTGACAAAGCATAGAGAATATACAGATTACTCTGAGCTCTAAAAATGTTTCAGAATGTTCCTTTCCTGTGACTCAGTGGCACAGCAATTGATTTTGACCCTGGCTTGTGATGCCCCTGCAGGGGATCTCAAATCTCATACCTCTGAAGGTAACTAGATATCTCAGCCAGCTCCTTTCCCATGGCCCCTCAGGACTTTCTTCACAAAAAGAAACAACAAACTTCCTCAAGATTATTGACAGCTGTAGAGTCTCCATTCAGCTTTCATGTATAATTTACAAGTCTTTGGGTTTAAAACCTAGGAAGTGATTACCATAGTCCACAGGCACTGGGGTCTTTCTTGAGAATCCAAAACATCCTGATATGTCACACCAATCACATGGCTACATCCATGCATTTTATTTCTCATATTTTGTGCATGGATGTGCAGGAGTGGAAGTACAAACATTGGACAGTCTTTATGAAATGATTCTTCAACTCCCCATGGCTGAAATATTGAAAAGATTTTATCAACCAGAGAGTAATGCCTACTTTTGGAAGGATGAGGTCTGAATGGCTTACCCTGTGCCACAACAGATTCCTGAAAGGGAAACTTCAGCTTCTGGTCAAAGCAAGTAGAACTAATTAACAATTGGGCAAAGGCTGTGCCCCATGACATAAGCAGGTCACCCTCTGGACATTCCTATGTATCCTGGGGAGCTCAGAATTCTCTGTGATGTCTCCGGTGTTCTAGCAACACCAAATTCCCTTAGCACATTAATTCAGTGTTTAAAATTTTCACCTATAGACATGTTGTCAAGACTGAGACATCTAATTGAGGGAGAGATTAGCCAGCAGGGGAGAGCAGAGTGAGTCAGAAGTAAACTAGCCCTATGTCTCACTGGAAATCATGGAGAAATAAATGATCCTGGGGGAAGACACAGTGAGCTTAGGGAAGGTGCTGTGGAGTTTTCTGACTGTGGATAGCTTGAGTCTTCCAGTAGTAGTGCTGAGGAATAAGTAGCTTCAGGGAAGCAAGAGAAATATCCTGTTTCTATGAGTTCCTAAATAGTAGAGCCAGTTCATGTATTCAAGATGGTTAGTTTTATTGTGTCAGCAATTGACAAGGATATGTCCCTTTTATTTGTGACCCTCTAATTTTGCCCTTAGTGTAGAAATAGAAACAGAGATATTATTGAGATTTCAGCCATGAATAATCTAGAGTAGGCTCTCCCTTATCAGCTCATGAAGCATAATAGTAATGACTACCTCACTCTGATACATGACACTTGGAATGTTGTAAACCATTGAAATAGATTCTATTAATGGTGAGAGTTTGTTCCTTGGAGGGCTAACACTCTCTATCCCAATTTGCATAACTGAGTGTCAGAGGCAAAAGACCAAGTGATGCCTGCTAAGGATGCTTGCTAAGAGGCATAAAGACTAGAAAAACAAGTGTGGCCATTGCAGCTCAGGAAAAAGAAAAGCAGAGATGGACATTACAGGCAATGCAGGCACTTACCAATAAAATAGTGACTCCTTGTCATGGTCCTTGAAATTATCCCAGGCTTCGATGTTCTCAATTTCCAACAAATGCAGGTCTGCCATGACCTGCATATACTCTATCTTGAAGCTTTCTGATAAAGGATTTGGCCAATGGTAGAGCAAGCACCTAGAAGCAAGTACCTCCATGAATATAGTTTTCTTGAATCACATAAATTCAGACTGTGACCAAGATTGCTGGAGACCATGGAATGACACAACTTGCCTCCTGTGTACTTGCAAATTCTTTGGCTGATTCAATTGGCTATTCTGAATCTAGGCCAGCAGAGTCAGGATGTTCAGATGAAGAGAGGTGAGAACTGCTGAAATAGCTGGATAAGAAGTTCCCCATGGTCTACTTTATGGGGTGTGACCAACAAAAGCTTTGATAATGTTTCCACTGTTTTCAAAATATAAATACTAAATACTGGAGCCTGTCACAATGGAGGCCAAAATCACACCACCATGACTTTTGTTGCTGGGACTTAAAAGTATGGAGAATGGAACTCATGATAGATTTATAAACTCCCAGATGGGATAACTATATGTCACTAAGTTGAGCACATTGGCATAACTGTAGTGCTGAAATTGCGGATCCCAATGCTCATCACAAGAATCACCTCAATCTGTGAGAAAGGAAACTCCTCATACCATACCCAATTACAGGAAGCTGATTGCAGGGTCTAGGAAGGAACACATGCTCAAAAGAATCCAAACATAGAAAAATACACAACACATCTGTGTGTTTCTGTATGTGTATATGTGTAATTGTGTGTGTATGAGACAGTGAGATACAGATACAGAGAGAGAGAAAGAGAGACAGTTCAATAAGGAGATGCTACCCAAGGGATGTTAAATGATGCATGCAGTTTTGTCATCTCAGTGAGGAATAAATATGCAGGGATCTGTTCAAGGCCTTGTATCTGTACAGTGAAATGTGTGACCAGGCCTCTCTAATTGCTATTTGAAGAAGCTAACAGACAGTGTCTTGCCAGGCAAATAAAGAATCACAACAAATTCACAGCAGCCAACATCTCATAGAAGCTGCTACATGAAAGGATGTGCCCAAATTTATCCTGGGAATTCACACTTCTCTCACAATCCCTATGTTATGTGACTCAGTCTACAGGCTCTGCATTTCATTTGGATGAAACAGAATCCTCTCTCCCCAGGTTTCATGTTCTGCTTTTGGTAAATATTTAGAGATACTGTTTTTGGCAAAGGGACACCATCAATGAGTAGACACACATATCAGATCTTAGAATATATAAACTAAGGTTTAAATTGTAGAAACAAGATGGTCACCATGACATTGGTAACACTGAATTATTATTGTCAGGGGATCCTTCAGTGAGATAGATGAGACAATCTCCAGCTCCTTTGTTTCTCAGGTCATTTGCTCTAGCTTGATGATCAGACTAGGAAGCAATTTCCATATCCACAGGGACTCAGTTCTTTTTGAGAGTCCCAAATATCCTGAAATGTCACCCCAAGTTCATGGCTATAGGTTGTTAGAGAAGCAATACAGGTGTAGAAAATCATTACCAGACTAACAAAGTCACCTCCCTGACAACTCATCATACAGAGAAGTTACACAGTACTTAAAGTGTTATCCAATGGTGTTGAAGTAGAGTAATAACTTGCTTGGACCTGGGCACACTCCACTAGTCTCCCCATCCTGCTAGTCTCATTTTGAAGCTCAACTTCCATCAAACATCAATGTATTGTAAGATTTTAAACCAAGAATTCCCAGAAGAGCAGCGTTTTCCTTTCCATTCCCTGGCATTTGGGAGACACAAATTACTAGCCTGCAATCCTTGACTTCCAGAAGCCCTGTCAGGCAGTAATGTACAAATTCTGACAAGAAACGCCAATTCCTGTGTCCCATCACCTGGAATTCAAAATAAAGTCAAGATTTTCCAGGGAGTTCCCATTCTTCTGCCAAGAACTTACTTTTCTACCTTTTGAACCTTTCCTTCTTTGACAGGTTAAGCTGAGGCTGAAGGTCAGCCTTTTGCCTCTCTGGTCTGCCTCCACTCTCCATATTCTCTCCTAAGGAGATTACCCAGTCTTGGCAATGTGTTCATTGTTGAAACTTCATGGGCACTGAAGGACTATCCAAAGGTAGTCGGTGTTGCTACAACTCAGGTGACATCACTGGATTCCATGGTCTTCAGGACACAATGGAAGTTCAGATAAGGGTCTGCTGATGTCATGTGGAATGAACAAGGCCTCCCTTCTAAGCAGCTTTCCTCATAACTCAGAAGAAGTTTAGTTTCTCTATCCAGCAATCACTCCTGGGACACAAAGCAATACCTGCAGCACCTCCTTCCAAGACAAGATCTCTAATTGGTTGGAAATCCTTTATTAACTTTCATATGGGGGATTAGCTCTGTAGATACCAATCTCTCTGCAGTGTGCATTTGCTTCCTATGAAAACAGTTTTTCTGGTACTAAGAGGATTTAGCAGATGATGAGTTGAACTAATGCTCATTTGTGGCCTGTAGGAATAATGTGTCCAAACTATAGTTTTGTCTAGTCTCCATTACTGGTTCTACAATCAGTTTCCCAGGTTGCTCACATCCACATGATATCTAACCCAGGCCATCCTATATCTCACCTTATCTCAGACCATGCTCCACTCTTTCTTTTTAGACAAATTAATATAACTAGAATATTGTAGAAATCTTGCCAGCACACTGCACTTCTCAGTTAAACTTCTAGTTGATTTTACAACATGAGGAAAAACAATTCAGGCCAGTGTGCAGTCTACCCTAATCCCTTGAGGAATGTAGGCAATGATGTCAGATGTGGTTAGGAGTGTTTCTTTGTGCATCAGCTAAGCAGTTTTTGGAAGAGGCTTCAGACTAGACAGAATAGGAAGAGTCTGAAGAAAAGCCACTTGCCTCTGAATGAGAGCATGACTCTGCAAGGCTAGGAAGTGAGAGGGATGACACCACTTTCCTAATTTTTCTTTATAACAAAAATAGGTATATTCCAAGTGAAGGTAAAAGGTTAAAAATATCCAGCCATTAATTGTTTTTCCACAAACTGAGGAGCAGCCTCCAATTATAGTTTAGATAGGGGCCAATTGTCAGAACAACCTACATGAGTTTTTCTGACTTCCATATCATTGGAATAAGCCATGTGGGTGGAGACTTAGTGACAAAGAACCCTTCTAAAATGACCCAGTTCTGTTCAATCATCCAAATTATGGATAACAGAATTCCGTAACACAATTGGTTGAGTGATAATAACTGGTTTTGTGGTAAAAAGTTATGTGGGACCCTCATCATCTCTCAGTTTGAGAAGTTCTGAGCTACACTCAGAAGCTACAGCTGTACCCATTCCTTGTATTGTGGCACAGCACAATGGTAGCCAATCACTAATAGTACAGTTCAAGGCTAAACATGGGGAGTAATTTACTATCTGTTCCTTCTAGACATTTAAAATGTTTTTTCAATATCAGATATTTGATCACTGAATAATAGGGCATCGTTCACTAATCTTCAAATATGAAGGCACAATAGGAAAACTTTATGGTCTTTCTCTCTGAAGAACCCTCTGAAGGTCATTTTTAACTTGTTCCCAATAATGAATATTAAGCCCTCCTGAGTTCAACAACCTTAGAATTGTGTTTTCTAGAGTTAAAATTTAATCTTATCTCTCTTCCAGTTAATGATGGTACCTTGTTTCTAAAGAATTCTCCTTACTGTTCTATCATTAAAGCCTTAGAATCTGAGGTACCCCCTCAAAAATCGTTACCTGCTGCCCAGCCTCTGAGGGTGATCTCTCAGGGTACCCTTTCTTTCCTGACCTTGGTTTTGGGTAAAAGTGTGGATATTTAATTTATTCAATTTTATCATATTAGGGGTTGAGGCTGTGGTTTCAATTCCTTTCTTTCCCAAGTCTCTCCTTTATTTTTTTGAGTCTTCTTTCTTTTCTAATCTACTTTCTTTCCTGAACGTTTTCAATATATCAGAGTCTCTCCAAATTTCATTGGGACCTCCATGCCATGAGCAAGTCTAATATATCAGTTGAAAGCCTGGAGTCATAATGAAAGAGAAGATATCTGACTGTTCATGTAAGAGATCTCTTCTTCATTGGAGAGAGGCAGCAGTCTTATATACAGGATTACAGCACAATTCAAAACTGCCAGGTAGAAGAGCTCATTATTCTCTCAGTGCAAGATGTTGATGTCAGTGGGACAAGTTGGGCCAGAAAGCTAGGACTAGGAGACAGGATGCACTTGGAAAAGAGGATGCACCTGTTGGCTGACCAGCAATTCACAGAGACTCCATAGGGGCTGGGATCCAATAAGGTTCTGCTTCTGAGAAGCATTTACAGATACTGTGTTGGGAAAAGTGACACACTCAATGTGTAGACACACAGAAGATCATATCTTAAATGACATAAAGTAAGGATGAAATTTTGGAGTCCAATCATCACCATGGCATTGGAAATAATGAATACTTATTGTTATGGTGTCCTACAATGACAGAGACACAGCTCCTTTATTTATCTGGTCACTTGCTCTAGCTAGATATTCAGAGTCTCCATCTGCTGTTTCACCTCCTTTTTTGAGGAGGGCTGGGGTTGGTGATAGCTCTCTAGTAGCCACTATGGGGTGATGAGCACAAGTAAATTTGCATTATGACAAACCATACAGGGTATGCAGATCTCTCAGCCCTAAAAATGTTTCAGAATGCTCCTTGACTGTGACTCGGTGACACACCAGTGAATTTTGAACCAGATTTGAGATTCCTGCACAAGGGATCTCAGTTTTATCATTTCTGAAGGTATCTGTGTGTCTCAGCCAGTTTGTTTTCCCTGGACCCTCAGCACATACTTCACATAAAAAAGAAACAACTGCCACAGATTTATTCACAGCTGTAGAGTCTCCATTCATGGCTTCTCAAACACAAAGTAAAATTAAAAATTCTCAAATCCCTCAACTGAAACACATACAAATATACTTCTCAGAAAGCATCAGATGGAGAGATTCAAGAAAAAATTGAGGAATCTGAAAACAGATATATTAAAATCCAAAGTCTGAGACTTGGCACCCTGACCCACATTCATGTCAGAGGAAAATTTGTGACAGCATTGATTAACTCCTTCAATAAGGTAGAGAGCAAATGAAAAAAACCTCAGCTCTGCTATTGTATTATTAGATATTCTTATCTTATTACAAAGTACTGAGTTGTAAAAATCACCTCGAATTGATTTTTGTTGATGAGAGGAATCTTCTCTGTAGTTACCACTCTTGGCCAGCCTATGGCAAATGTGTACCGCCAAACACGGCTTCTCCACCGAAAATCGACCTCCACCAAAAAGGACCCTCAAGACACAAACAAACTAACCTCCGAGGTCAGTCCCTCAGGTTCCCCTTTCGTTCCTGACTTTAGTGTTGGGAGAAAGCCTATGGATTTAACTATTCAATTTTACTAACTGTTAGAAGTTGAGGTACATTTTTTCAATTCCTTTCCTTCACACGACTCTCCCTTCTCTTTTTTGAGTCTTCATTCTTTTGCAGTCAACATTCTTTCCTTAACTTTATCATTCTTTACATGTCTCTCCAAATCGCAGTGGGATCTCCACACCATGAGCAAGTCTAATATATCAGGTGAATATCTGGAGAATGAAATGGAAGTGAAGATGTGCAGCTGTTCGTGTTAAGAGGATGCTTCTTCATTGTAGAGTAGGAGCAGTCTTATATACAGGCTTTCATCACAGTTTAAAAACACTAGGTAAATGAGATCATGCTTCTGTCAGTGCTAGATGTTGATGTCAGTGAGGTAATGCCTGGGCCATTAGCCAGTATTAGAAAATAGGATGAACTTGGACTGGAAAACAGGATGCACCTATTGGATTTTCTTCTTTGACAGTTTAAACCGAGGCTGAATATCAGCCTTCTGACCCGCTCTAGTTAGTCTCCCCTGCAAATGAGGTTGGTGTTGCTACAACACATATGACCTCACAGGATTCCATGGTCTCCAGGACACAATGGAATTTCAGGGAAGGTGCTGCTGAAGTCATGTGTAATGAACATGGCCTCCCTGCTAACCAGCTTTCCACATAACTCAGCAGAAATCAGGTTTCTCTATCCAGGAATCTCTTCTGTGACACAAAGAAAAACTTGCACCACTTCTTTCATAAAACTAAAGGTTGCAAAATCTTTAGAATCTTCCATATGTGGATTAATTCTGCAGATTAGAGACTCTTTGCAATGTGCATTTGCTTCTTGTCAAAATGTTTCTCTTGTTATAATAGGAATTAGGGGTTGAGGAGTTGAACCCGGGCATATTTCTGTCCCGTGGGAATAATAAGAGCCCAAATAACAGTGCTGTGTATGCTCCCATAGTAACTCTGCCTTCAGTTTGCCATGTTGCTCACATCCACCTGGTTCCTAATCCATGCCATGTGTGTGTGATCTGACTTCAAGCCTTGCTACCATGTTGCTTTTCATCCAAATTACTATGTCTAGACAATTGGAGATATCTTGCCATCACATTGTGCTTCTTAGTTCAAATTATAGTCCGTTATAAATATAAGGAAAACAAAACAGATCCATATACACTCTACCCTTGTCCCTTGGGGTTTGCATGGAATGATACCAGGTGTAGTTAGGAGTGTCTCTGAAAGCTCCAGCTAAGCAGTTTGGGGAGGAGGCTTCAGAATAGCCAGCTTGGTAGGAGCCTGCACAAAAATCAATTGCCTGTGAAAGTGAACATATCTTTCCAAGACTACGAAGTTAGAGTAATGGTTGATGCTGCTCTTTTACCACAGCAGATCTCAGAATGTACTGAGAAATGGTTTATTCCAAATGTCTGCTTTACTTTTGTCAAGTTGTCCAGGAATGACATCATCACATATATGCCATAGCATTAGGAAGTTTGGGAACCAATACCCATCAAGGTCTTTTTGACAAATTCCTATGCTTGGACTATACCCATTTGGCAGGCCCTCTCATATAATAAACATGCTTCTGCACACTGTTCAAAGGAACACTAAGTCTCCAGTGATCTAAGACACCAGTAAGTCCCTACAGAAAATATTCAAATATTTGTAACTGATTGTTTTCAAGTTAGAAGAGCATCACTGACTTACACCTCTTTCATGTGCTGATACAAAAAATTGTCTCCAATTACTAAGTGGTAAGAGAGGGTTCAGGCTGCTGCAGAAAATCCATGTTTGTGTCTCAAACAGAGGAGCCTTTAATATCTGCAACTGACATCTCTTTGAGACCAGACATGAGAACACACAGGACCAAGTCATCCCGTATTTCCACAGATTCCTCTCTGAAACATCCTGTTCCTTCATTTCTATTTACATTATTTTTTCAGGTACGATCTTATGTAGCCAAGATATGCCTTGGCCTCTTGAGTATTCTCTCACAAATACCCTGGAACTTGGATCAGAGATAAGTCACCACAACCCATGCATGAAACCTCATCATTTTTTGGTTCATTTAGTGATGTCCATTTCCTCTTCAATGAGGTGGCTAATAAATGAAAAATAACCTCTAGTCTGTTTGCTTATCTAACTTGCTACTATTTACTTAGTCATCTTGCCAGTCCATCACTATACCCATCAAATTTAAATTTATATATTTTTACATGTAGGGTCTCTACATATATCTGCCCTTCATTTGATATTTTTGTCCACCAAACGATTGACTGTCACGCTCCATTAAGACCAAGAATTCAGGTATGGAAATTTTTAATAGCATCTATGAAAACTCCAGTTTTCTTTATGCCTCTCTGAAGGATGTTACAGGATTCATTTTTCATTCTTTACTCCCCCAATACTAAGATTGAACTTAGGACATGGATCATGCATGGCAAAGCCCCTATCTCTCACTTACATTCCTAGATGGTAACTCCATTCCATTCATCTGCTACAACTGTTACAAGGCAAATGCCAACAATAGATTGAACTGTCAACTATGATGCCATGAGACTGGTCCTTGAGAACACGTAATGAATTGCTTTCAAGACTAGGAATTTTTGTCTGAAAGAGAAGGGCTTCAGTCCACATTGCAGTCTAGACAGTTTAGTCTGAGAAATGTTGATATTCAATGAATACTTGGTTGACGCTCCTACAAATTCATGCTGCAAACTTAGTTATCACACATAATGTATCAATATATTTTAAAGTGCTATCTCATATTTAATACAGGATGGACCCAATGTCTTCATTCTCAGTCCCTCTTCCTTTCAATATTTCAAAGAGGAGGGATTGCAATACACTGCCTAGACAGTGCTCACCAAGCTGCCATCATGAATATTATTATATTTAATAAATTACATTTATTTTCTATGTATGATTTCCAGAATGTACAAATACTTAGTAAATGGATTGCTGGGGAATAAGAAATGTAGAAGAGTGTATCAGATACCCTAGAATTGGAGCTATGGACAATTGTTAATTATGTGGATGTAGGTAAACAAATTGGGTTCAGTAGCAAGAGCAGTCTTTGCTTAAAACCACTGAGCTGTTTCTCCAGAACAATATCATTGTATTTAGCATCAGTACTATTATTTTCTCAAAACTCACAATTTTCATCCCAAATCTGAAACTGGAAGTGCAAAGATTGTTAGACTGAGCCATTACATCTCCTGATTTTCTTTTTCATTTACCCGAATGCCAGGTTTAGTTTCAAACTTCAATTAAGACTGTTTCTAGCTAGGCAGTGATGGTACATGTTTTTAATTCCAGCGATCAGGAGACAGAGGCATGCACATGTCTGTTAGTTTGTGGCTATCCTGGTCTACAGAGTGAGTTCTAGTTAAGTCAGTACTCTTTCACTTATATACTCTCTCTAAATAAAACCTGACAACTTTGCATGGTCAGGGTGGTGTTGCAGTCCTTTAATCCCAATACTTGGCAGGCAGAGAGGCAAAACTCTGAGTTAGATATCAGAATCTTCTGATATCGCTTGGCAACCCACACCCCCACTCAGCATAGAGGTGATATTGGGCCCCTGCTTCTGGCTATAATTCTCCTTGTCCTCTCTGGGATCTCCTGGCCTGTGGACTGCAGGCAGGTCTACTCAACCATGGTAGACCAAAAAACAGTGAGGCGACTGACATTCCTGTGCTTGTCCTGCTCTCACCCATCAAGAGAAGGAGTCCCACAGCCACCCACTGTGATACCTTGCAGAGTATTGGACCTGCTTGCAACCACTGGAAAAGAGCCTTGAACTGTTACCCAACAGGAGAGGTAGAGAACCCACCTGAATGCACTGGAAGAAGGAATGTGAAGATGATAGTATAAGAACATATTCAACAACAGAAAAACATATATGATGGTAAAAGTGTCTAGAGGCTTTTTATGAGCAACATCTGACCATCACTACACAGATGAAGAAGAAAAACCCTTAAAAATCTTCAAGAAGATGAAAGGGACCTTAAAAGAGGAAACGGGAAATAAATTCATCCACAAAAGAATATTTAAAGTCCAACAAATCATTAACACAAAATATCCAGGAAATATCAGAAAACATGCAAAGGCCAAACCTAACAATATTAGGTGTAGAAGAATGTGCAGAAACCCAACTCAAAGGTGCAGAAAAAATATTCAACAGAATCATAGAATGAAACTTTCCAAACATAAAGAAAGACATGCCAATGAAAGTACAAGAAAGCTGAAGAACACCAAATAGAGTGGACCACAAAAAAGTCCCCTGGTCACATAATATTCAAAACACCACACATACAGAGTAAATTAAGAATATTAAGAGAAGCATCAGAAAAAGGCAAACTAACATATAAAGGCAAACTTATCAGAATTAAACCTGATTCTCCATAGAAACTCTGAAAGCCAGAAGGTCCTGGATAGATGTTCTACAATCACTTATAGACCACGGATGGCAGACCATTCTACTATAATGAGCAAAACCTTCAATCATTATAGATGTAGAAAACAAGGTATTCCACAACAAAACCAGATATAAGCAATACATATCCACTAATCCAGCCATACAGAAAGTACTGGAAGGAAAACCCAATAATGAGGAAGTAAACTATACTGACAATAACATAGTCAATAGATAACCCCACTTTACCAAATGCCAAAAGAAAAAGCTAGTCTCCAAAACACCAAATAATCCAATTAAAATTCGGGTATTGAATTAAATAGAGAATTTTCAATAGAGGCAACTAAATTGGCTGAAAGACATTTTAGAAAGTGCTCAAAATCCTTAGTCTTCAGAGAAATATAAATCAAAGGAACACTGAGATACAAATTTACTCATGTAGGAATGGCTAAAAACCCACCAATGACAGTTTATGCTGAAGAGAATGTGGAGAAAGTTGAATACTTCTCCACTGCTTGTGGGAGTGCCAACTCATACAGTCACTTTACATATCAGTGTGGAAATTCCTTGGGAAAATGGGAATCAATCTACCACAAGGCCCAGCTATTCACTCTTAGGCATACACCTCCAAATGCACGTTAATAAAACAAGAACAACTGTTCATCTATGTTAATCACAACATTATTTTATGATTAATGTTATGTCAGAACCTGGAAGCAACCTAGATGGTCCTCAACTGAAGAATGGTCAGAGAAAATGTGATACTTTTATACAATGTAGTACTACTAAGCAGAAAAAATTGAAACTTGAAAATACTCATCAAATGGATGGAACAAGAACAAACCATGCTGAGCAATGTAACCCAGTCACAAAAAGACAAATATGGTTTGTACTCACTCACATTGGATTTTAGACATAGACCATAGGATTACCAGCCTACAATCCACACAGCTGGAAAAGCTAAGAAATAATGAGAATCTTAAGAGTGCCATACATAATCCCTCAGGAAATTGCAAAGGGAAAAGACCTAATGAGTAAATTGAGAGCATAGGCCAATGGGAGAGGTAGATAGAAAAAATAGACAGGGAGAGAAGAGGGGAGAAGTGGACCTGAGGGAGCAGGAAATCTATGGAAGAATACAGAAGTGCAACATAAGAGATAACATAATAGAGGGAAACATTATATTTATTCCAGACACATTCTGTATTTTCCATTCCATATAATTTTACCCTTTCCTTTTGTTTCAATACCAGTACCACATTTACCAACTGTTATGCATTTTCATTTCTTATTCTGATTTTCGTATTTTTTTATTTAAATTAGAAACATGAATGCTTCACATGTCAAGCCCAGCTCCCTCTCCTACCCCTCCTCTCTTGTCCCTCCACCAGCTCCCCCAGCCCTCCACCCAATCCCTACATCATTCCCCAGGGAGGGTAATGCCATCCTTGGGAGATATCTAAAGTCTGTCATTTCATCCAGAGCAGGACCTAGGTCCTTCCTCATATGTCCAGGCTGAAAGAGCATCCTTCTATTTTGAATGGGCTCCCAAAACTCATTTATAAATCATGGTAAACATTGATCTACTATCCAAGGCTCCAGTGATTTCTGTGGCCTCCTTACTTAGACAACACTCATGGAGTCTGGATCAGTCCCCTGTTGGCCTCTCAGGCATCAGTCAGGGATTCAAGAGCTCCCCCTTATCCAGTCAGCTGTCTTTGAGTGTTTCACCATCATGGTCATGACCTCTTTGCTCATCAGTCCTCCATCTCTGTCATTAGGTTCCAGGAGGTCAGTTCAGTGTTTAGCTGTGGGTATCTGTCTCTCCTTCCATCAATCACTGGATCAAGTTTCTAGGATGGCATATAAGATCAAGGAGGGGCATTTAATGTAGTCTCTCCACTATTGCTTAGTTTACCAGATGGTTATCCTTGTAGATCGCTGGAGATCTCACTAGTGTCAGCTATCTCCTAAAGCCTATAATGACTCAATCTATTATGGTATCTCTCATCCTGCTCTCCTCTATTCTTACCTCGACTCAATCTTCCTGCTCCCCCATATCTTCTTGTCCCCTCCTCTTAACCTCCTCTCATTTTCCTGGTTCCCTCTCCCCTCCCCCGATATTCCCAATCTGCTCATGAGATCTTGCCTCAATCGACTTCTCTGGGGTATCATGCATCTCTCTCGGGAACCTTCCTGTTTGCCAGACTCACTGACACTGGGATTGTAGGCTGAGACTCCTCTGATCCATATCTAAAATCTATATATGAATGAGTACATACATGTTTGTCTATTTGTGTGAGGGTTACCTCACTCAAGATGGGCACAATTATATTTTTAAAGAGAAGTCTGGCACTAAGGAGGTGTGCAGAGATCTACAAGTGTGACACCAACTAACATTCTAAGCAATAGTGGAGAGGATACCATAAATACCTTTCCCTGATAGTGATATTTGGTTCTCTTATATGCCATCCTAGAGCCTTCATACAATAGCTGATGGAAGCAGAAGCAGACACCCACAAGTACATACAGAACTGAAATCCCAGAATACAGTTGCAGGAGTGATGAGCAAAGGGGTTAAAACCAGACTGGTGAAATCTACAGAAATACATGACCTGCACATGAACCACAGACTGATATCTGGGAAACCAGCAAAGGTCTAATCCAGAACCCATGAATATGGATGTCAGTGAGAAGGGCTTGACCATCTTTGAGGCCTCTGGTAGTAGATCAATTTTGTCCATAGAATATGAATAGACATTGAGAGTCCATTCCACAAAGTGTGATACTCTATCAATAGACTTCGATAGCCCATTCCACTTAATGGGATACTCTCTCAGCTTAGACACATGAGAGGGTACCTAAGCCCTGCTCCAATGATATGACAGAATCGCATGGAAGAGCTCACCCTTTCTTGGGAGCAGGAAGGAGCTGTATCAGAGGTTTAGTGGGGATGAGTTGAAGGAGGTAAACTGGGATTGACATGTAAAAAAGCTTGATAATAATTTACATATAATAATGTAAGTAAGTGATCCACAAAGTTTTATAGGAAAGAGAATTCTCCAGTAACACTTAGGTTTACATTTACATCCCAAGTCCGGAGTGTTTGGTTTGTTATAGTTTTTCTCAAAACCAACTTGTGAGGGGCCGCCCTCGCTATCGCTGTCATTCTTGCAGGTGAGACTGTGGCGCGGGACATCTGGTGCCTAAACCCGGGAACTCTTCAACATCACTGGTGCCGCGGGAGACCCTCGGAAGATGGGGCGGATTCAGAACTGCAGGGACGTAAGTTCAGAGAGGTATGCTTTATCCTGAACACCCCTTTTCTCGACTTTGGCCTTAGTTTGTCATCACCGTGGGACGGGTCAGTGGAGGCTTTGGTGCTAGTCCTGTTTGTCCTTCTTCTTCATCGTGGCTGGTACTGACAGAACGGTGCTGTCATTCTGGTAAAGGAGTCGAGCGCCGTTTTTAGATAAGCCGCCAGCACGATGGGGTCATCACAGTCAGTGGTTACTGCCCTACAGACTTGCTAAAACAAAGAGATCTTAAAATTGCACCACGAACACTTCAAAATTTTGTGAAGGAGGTAGATAGAGTGGCACCATGGTATGCTTGTTCCGGGTCCCTCACTGTGGCCTTATGAAACTAGCTAGATAAAGAACTAGACAGGAAGCATGCAGAAGGAGATCTCGGCTTAGGTACCAGAGCCATTTGGAAGCTAGTTAAAAACTGCTTGGAGGACAAGGCCTGTCACCCTGCTATAGTAGAAAGTCAGGGAACCTTAGAGGAAGTTCAGGATAGCATGTCAGAAACTGAACGGAGTGAGAGAATGGGAGCTCGCAAAAGGAAAGACATGTCTAAGAAAAAAGGCCCTCCCCAAGAAGTTAAGAAAGGGGAGAGAAAGAAGGGAGTGATCATTCACCCCCTAACAAATCTAGAGAAAAGAAAAAGCCAGAATCTAGCCTATACCCTACGGTAGAGCTAGAAGCCTTGGAGCTAGATAATTCCGATTCTGACACTCTGGATTCTAGCAGACAACAGGGAAAGCAGTGCTTCCCAACATGGGACAATACAGGGAATGGAAGGCTCTCTGGTATGATGCAGCCCAGGCACAAGCTAGAGTTAATGTCACAGGCTGAAGATGAGAATCAGAGGCAGAGGACATTTGAAATGCTGACAGGTCAGGGTCAACATGTCCTTAATCAAACCAACTACATCTGGGGCGTCTATGGTCAGGTGTCGGCCGCTGCTATTAAAGCATGGAAGGCCCTCACAAAAGGGGAGAATCCAGTGGACACCTTACAAAGATTGTCCAAGGACCCCAAGAGCCATTTTCAGACTTTGTGGCCAGAATGACCGAGGCTGCTGGTCGCATCTTTGGTGATTCAGAACAAGCTATGCCCCTGATTGAGCAACTTGTCTATGAACAAGCAACCCAGGAATGTCGAGCGGCTATCGCCCCTCGCAAAAGCAAAGGTTTACAAGATTGGCTCAGAGTGTGCAGGGAGCTGGGGGACCCCTAACCAATGCAGGACTAGCTGCCGCCATTTTACAAACGCACAGGCGTAGAGATTTATCTAATCGAAAAGCTTGTTTTAATTGTGGGAAAATGGGGCACCTTAAGAAAGATTGTCAAGCCCCTGAAAGAACAAGAGAACTGGAGCTTTGCCGTCGTTGTGGTAAAGGTTATCATAGGGCTAGTGAATGCAGGTCAGTCCGGGATATGAAAGGGAGGCTTCTGCCCCCTATTGAAGAACCCAAGGTACCCCAATCAAAAAACGGGTCACGGGGCCCATGGTCCCAGGGCCCTCAGAAATATGGGAACCGATTTCAGAAAAGCAATCAAGAGGAAGTAGAGGCTTCCGAGGAACCCCGGAATGGACTTGCGTGCCGCCTCCGACTTCTTACTCATGCCCCAAATGAATGTTCAACCGGTCCCAGTCCATTCCCCTGGACCTTTGCCCCCTGCCACCATTGGGCTTATTCTGGGCCGTGGCTCCTTAACTTTACAGGGACTCATTATATATCCTGGGATTGTTGACCCGTATCATAAAGAGGAGATTCAAGTTCTCTGTTCTAGCCCTCAGGGTGTATTTTCTATAAAGCAGGGAGATAGAATTGCACAACTGGTGTTGCTGCCCTCCCTCGGGGATGGAGAAACCTACACTTTACAAAAAAGGGCTATGGGATCTTCTGGAAGTGATTCAGCCTATCTGGCTATACCCCTAAATGAGAGACCTACAATAAAATTGTTAATTAATGGAAAAGAATTTGAAGGGATAATGGATACGGGAGCAGACAAAAGCATTATTTCACTCCATTGGTGGCCGAAGTCTTGGCCCACTGTTGTTTCATCTCATTCTCTACAAGGTCTTGGATACCAGTCCTCTCCTGCCATCAGTGCCTCAGCCTTAACCTGGCGGAACGCTGAGGGCAAACAGGGATGTTTTACCCCCTATGTGTTGCCACTCCCTGTAAATTTATGGGGACAGGATGTGTTACAAGCCATGGGCATGACCCTAACTAATGAATACTCCCCCAGGCATCAGCCATTATGGCAAAGATGGGGTATACAAAGGGTAGAGGCTTGGGTAGGCAAGAACAAGGCAGAATAAAACCCATTACTCAACACGGAAATCGGGGTAGAAAAGGACTGGGTTTTATTTAGGGGCCGTTGAGGCTTCACGACCCATACCATGGAAAACAGAGGAGCCGTTATGGGTCTCTCAATGGCCTCTATCCTCTGAAAAATTAGAGGCTGTCACAAGATTAGTGCAAGAACAGGAACGGCTGGGGCATCTAGAGCCTTCTACCTCCCCATGGAATACACCAATTTTTGTTATTAAGAAGAAATCTGGGAAGTGGAGATTACTCCACGACCTGCGGGCCATTAACAATCAGATGCATCTTTTTGGCCCTGTTCAAAGAGGCCTTCCTTTGCTTTCTGCACTTCCTCAAGATTGGAAGCTTATTATTATAGATATTAAGGATTGTTTCTTCTCTATTCCACTTTACCCACGGGATAGACCAAGGTTTGCCTTCACTATCCCTTCTCTTAATCATATGGAACCAGACAAGAGATTTCAGTGGAAGGTACTGCCACAAGGCATGGCCAATAGCCCAACAATATGTCAGCTGTATGTGCAGGAGGCTTTGGAGCCAATTAGGAAGCAATTTACATCTTTAATCATGATCCATTATATGGACGATATTCTTATTTGTCACAAAGAGTTAGATGTTTTACAAAAGGCTTTTCCCATGCTGGTGGCTGAATTAAAACAGTGGGGATTAGAGATTGCCTCAGAAAAGGTTCAAATTGCAGATACAGGCCTCTTTTTGGGCTCAATGATTACTCCCAAAAATATAGTTCCTCAGAAAATAGAAATTCGCAAAGACCACTTATAAACATTAAATGATTTTCAGAAACTTCTGGGAGATATAAATTGGTTGAGGCCCTTTTAAAAATTCCATCTGCTGATCTAAAACCCCTCTTCGATCTCCTGGAGGGTGAGCCTCATATCTCCTCACCCAGAAAATTTACCCCTGCCGCCCACCGAGCCTTACAGATGGTGGAAGAGGCCTTACAGGAAGCACAATTACAACGTATTGAGGAGTCACTACCTTTTAATCTGTGTGTTTTTAAGACAGCTCAATTGCCAACTGCAGTCCTGTGGCAACATGGACCATTACTTTGGATTCATCCAAATGCTTCCCCTGCTAAGATTATTGACTGGTACCCTGATGCTGTTGCACAGCTCGCGCTTCGCGGAATAAAAGCAGCTGTTACGCATTTTGGCAGGGATCCTGATTCCTTGATTGTGCTTTATACTGCTGCACAAGTTCAGACCTTGGCAGCCACATCTAGTGATTGGGCAGTTTTAGTTACTTCCTTTTCAGGACAAATTGATAATCATTTTCCAAAGCATCCAATTTTACAGTTTGCCCTAAACCAGGCTATAGTGTTTCCACAAGTGACAGCTAAAGACCCACTCCCAGATGGGACTGTGGTGTACACTGATGGATCGAAAACTGGTATGGGAGATTATGCGGTGAAGTGTCCCGCGCTACCGTCTTGCCAGCAAGAACGACGCAGAACACTCGGATCCTTCTGCAGTAAAGCTTTAATGCATCTTGAGAGATAGATGATCAGCTTCTTAGAGGGAGACCCCAAGCTAAGAAACCCAGCCCCTTATATAAGCCTAGGAGCTCCGAGTGAGACGTGTAGAGCCGGGATTGGTGGTTTGCACATCACCCCAGATGACGCCACGGGAGAGGCACAGCTTAAACGGTTAACTCCAACTGACAGCAGATGTCAGCGCCATCTTCTAACGGTTAACTCCAACTGACAGCAGATGTCAGCGCCATCTTCTAACGGCAATAGCGATAGCGAGGGCGGCTCCTCACATCTCCCTCTATTCATTTATTTTTGAAGCAATAGGACACCCACAACTTTGGAGTGGAGATAGAGGTCAAATCCCCATGTGCAAATTCGGAACATGTACAAAGCTCCTCTCCAGGGTCTTATCCCCAGAGAGAGCCCTGACCAGTCCGATGTCGTTTTTCTGGGGGAAGGAGATCATGACATAGAACCTTCATGCAAGATGACTTATCTCCCAGGAGAAAGTCGTTATACCGCAGACCTCTCCTGTGCAGTGCTTAGCCTTGCAACTCCTTGGGCTGCTGAAGCCTACCCACTCTATCCCGTGCAATGAGACTAGCCTCGTGGGGTGCAAGAGCTGGGAGGCCAGCGACCTATTGCTTTAACATGGTTAACCAAATGTCAGGGGAGGCTCCGTGTTCTAAGGCAGCAAGTGCTTGTGCCACCACCACTTTGTCTCTTTTGTTTGGGCTCTGAGCTTACACACCATCCAAAGCATCAACACTATTCCACAGCAGAGAACTAGGCTAAATGATCCTACCCCCACCCATTCCTTAAAATAAGAAAATGCAGATGAAATCCAGGAGGAGAGGCCTTCCATCAGAGAAAGATCCAGATGCGTCGAATTCACTTGCAGGATCGCCATTCTCAACTCACGGAGTGTCTGCTCAAACTCAAAAGTCCAATTCTGTAATAAATGTTGAGACAGAGCTTGTGACAGGTTAGCTGCTCTTGTAAAATTCTCATATTGTACTGAAGTGACACAAAGGCCAGGCAACTTTTGTTCACATCCCAATTGGGCCATCTGCCACAATATATCCAATTGTTCCTGAACCAAATTAATCTGTTGGTTTACCAACATCAGGCCTCCTTGTATCTGAGAATTGGCAGTGGCCTGTTTATCTAGGACCATGGTCACAGTGGCCTATAGTTCATTAATGGTTTGAGTTGTCTGCACAGTGGCAGAAAGTGCAAGGGCCGAGGCGGTAACCGAAGCAGTAACCGCGGCGGTGGCTATCAGGCCCACAATAATAGCAGAGATCCCAAAAATCTCGCTTTTCCCTAAACAAACTCAAATTACTTGGCGCCTCAACAGGAACTGGAACAAATCGAGGCATGCGCATTACCAAAGCAAAAGGGTGCTTAATAGCATCCCAGCATAATGCATAAAAACAATTCTAAGCAGAGCAATTTATTTCTTTCTGATTCTTACCTAAGGTATCATTACTCACAACCCAAATAAAGGGCAGCTGAATAATTAGTTCTCTTAAAAGGGGTATACTTAACATTGGAGGAGGACCAATCAGATGATCCATAGCTCTGTCCCTCACTCAGACTGTTGCCTAATGCCCCTTTCCAATCAAAAGTAATCTGTCCCTTCTCACTATCATAGGAGAAAGATCAGTACAGCTTCCATTAATTCAAAAGGATTAGCATTAGATCTTTCTGGATCCATATGAATAAAATTATCCTTTAATGAAGAAATCACAGTAAAGCACAAGCTTCCTACTAATGACAAGGTTCTCTCATCCTGAAAACTCTGTATCTGAGGATCTAAAGGCAAAAAGGCAAGCCCCAACTCTCTATTAGTTGTGAAAAATCTAGGGAACACCTGGGCATTATGCATCACTGGCATCGGTAGGGGGAAGGTAGACATGATGGCCCACCGTAACTCTCCCATCATACTAGGAACCATCATCCCGAGTAGGAGAGTCTTCATCACCCACTTGGCCTCCATCCTTCTTATTCTGGAGTTGTGAAGGAGCTCTTCGAGTGAGTCTTTCAGGGATCCACAGGGGGTTTTCTTCCTCCTGTGGAAAAACACACACAGCTCCCCTGGATCTTATAAGAATAGGATCCGGGCCTTTCCAGAGATCAGTCAAGACATCTTTCCATTTTACCATTTCTTTTGGCCTATCAGGCTCTAAACTGTGGCGATCGGCCGCAGTGTGGCCTTGGGCATCAGAGTTCAAGAAATTAAGGGTAAAAAGTGCCATGGATACAGCAACTCTTGGTACCGAGGGTAGAACATCCTCAATACTCCCCTTTTGTTTAATCAGATATGATTTGAGTGTACGATGGGCACGTTCCACAATGCCCTGTCCTTGAGGGTTATAAGGTAGGCCAGTTAGATGGGTAACATCCATTTGCCGACAAAACTGTCGGAATTTTTGAGAGGTATATGCTGGTCCATTGTCTGTTTTTAAAATTCTGGGTTTTCCCCAAGCACTCCAGGCCTCAAGGCAATGTTGAATCACATATGAGGCCTTTTCCCCTGTTAGGGGTGTGGCGAACATTACGCCAGAACAGGTGTCAACAGAAACATGAACATATTGAAGCCTTCCAAAAGAGGGAATATGAGTAACATCCATCTGCCACATCTGCAATGGTCTAATGCCACGTGGGTTTATTCCCATGTGGGGAGTAGGTAAGAATTCGCAGCAATTCTGGCATTGAGTAACAATTTCCCTAGCCTCTTTCCTGGATAGAGCAAAACGACGGCGCAAGGTCTCAGCCGTCACATGAAAGCGCTTATGGAATTCTTTTGCTGCTTGTGCATGGGTAGACAAGGCAGCGGCCACCAGCTTTGTAGCCTTGTCCGCTAAGTCATTCCCTAAGGACATGGGACCTGGGAGTCCAGAATGTGCTCGGACATGGGTAATGAAAACAGGAAATCTCCTATTTAACAAGGCAGCTTGTATCTTTTGAAAGATGTTAGCAACTCTGCTGGAGGATCTTATTATTCCAGCTATCTCAAGGAGATTAACTGCATTAACCACATAAGAGGAATCTGATACAATATTGAGGGGTCCTGGAAAAGCCTCAAGAACCTCCAGTACTATCAGACATTCTACAACTTGAGGTGAAGTTTCATTATATTGTTTAGATATAACCCTATCCTTGACCACATAAGCTCCCATACCAGTTTTCGATCCATCAGTGTACACCACAGTCCCATCTGGGAGTGGGTCTTTAGCTGTCACTTGTGGAAACACTATAGCCTGGTTTAGGGCAAACTGTAAAATTGGATGCTTTGGAAAATGATTATCAATTTGTCCTGAAAAGGAAGTAACTAAAACTGCCCAATCACTAGATGTGGCTGCCAAGGTCTGAACTTGTGCAGCAGTATAAGGCACAATCAAGGAATCAGGATCCCTGCCAAAATGCGTAACAGCTGCTTTTATTCCGCGAAGCGCGAGCTGTGCAACAGCATCAGGGTACCAGTCAATAATCTTAGCAGGGGAAGCATTTGGATGAATCCAAAGTAATGGTCCATGTTGCCACAGGACTGCAGTTGGCAATTGAGCTGTCTTAAAAACACACAGATTAAAAGGTAGTGACTCCTCAATACGTTGTAATTGTGCTTCCTGTAAGGCCTCTTCCACCATCTGTAAGGCTCGGTGGGCGGCAGGGGTAAATTTTCTGGGTGAGGAGATATGAGGCTCACCCTCCAGGAGATCGAAGAGGGGTTTTAGATCAGCAGATGGAATTTTTAAAAAGGGCCTCAACCAATTTATATCTCCCAGAAGTTTCTGAAAATCATTTAATGTTTGTAAGTGGTCTTTGCGAATTTCTATTTTCTGAGGAACTATATTTTTGGGAGTAATCATTGAGCCCAAAAAGAGGCCTGTATCTGCAATTTGAACCTTTTCTGAGGCAATCTCTAATCCCCACTGTTTTAATTCAGCCACCAGCATGGGAAAGCCTTTTGTAAAACATCTAACTCTTTGTGACAAATAAGAATATCGTCCATATAATGGATAACGATTAAAGATGTAAATTGCTTCCTAATTGGCTCCAAAGCCTCCTGCACATACAGCTGACATATTGTTGGGCTATTGGCCATGCCTTGCGGCAGTACCTTCCACTGAAATCTCTTGTCTGGTTCCATATGATTAAGAGAAGGGATAGTGAAGGCAAACCTTGGTCTATCCCGTGGGTAAAGTGGAATAGAGAAGAAACAATCCTTAATATCTATAATAATAAGCTTCCAATCTTGAGGAAGTGCAGAAAGCAAAGGAAGGCCTCTTTGAACAGGGCCAAAAAGATGCATCTGATTGTTAATGGCCCGCAGGTCATGGAGTAATCTCCACTTCCCAGATTTCTTCTTAATAACAAAAATTGGTGTATTCCATGGGGAGGTAGAAGGCTCTAGATGCCCCAGCCGTTCCTGTTCTTGCACTAATCTTGTGACAGCCTCTAATTTTTCAGAGGATAGAGGCCATTGAGAGACCCATAACGGCTCCTCTGTTTTCCATGGTATGGGTCGTGAAGCCTCAACGGCCCCTAAATAAAACCCAGTCCTTTTCTACCCCGATTTCCGTGTTGCGTAATGGGTTTTATTCTGCCTTGTTCTTGCCTACCCAAGCCTCTACCGTTTGTATACCCCATCTTTGCCATAATGGCTGATGCCTGGGGGAGTATTCATTAGTTAGGGTCATGCCCATGGCTTGTAACACATCCCGTCCCCATAAATTTACAGGGAGTGGCAACACATAGGGGGTAAAACATCCCTGTTTGCCCTCAGCATTCCGCCAGGTTAAGGCTGAGGCACTGATGGCAGGAGAGGACTGGTATCCAAGACCTTGTAGAGAATGAGATGAAACAACAGTGGGCCAAGACTTCGGCCACCAATGGAGTGAAATAATGCTTTTGTCTGCTCCCGTATCCATTATCCCTTCAAATTCTTTTCCATTAATTAACAATTTTATTGTAGGTCTCTCATTTAGGGGTATAGCCAGATAGGCTGAATCACTTCCAGAAGATCCCATAGCCCTTTTTTGTAAAGTGTAGGTTTCTCCATCCCCGAGGGAGGGCAGCAACACCAGTTGTGCAATTCTATCTCCCTGCTTTATAGAAAATACACCCCGAGGGCTAGAACAGAGAACTTGAATCTCCTCTTTATGATACGGGTCAACAATCCCAGGATATATAATGAGTCCCTGTAAAGTTAAGGAGCCACGGCCCAGAATAAGCCCAATGGTGGCAGGGGGCAAAGGTCCAGGGGAATGGACTGGGACCGGTTGAACATTCATTTGGGGCATGAGTAAGAAGTCGGAGGCGGCACGCAAGTCCATTCCGGGGGTTCCTCGGAAACCTCTACTTCCTCTTGATTGCTTTTCTGAAATTGGTTCCCATATTTCTGAGGGCCCTGGGACCATGGGCCCCGTGACCCGTTTTTTGATTGGGGTACCTTGGGTTCTTCAATAGGGGGCAGAAGCCTCCCTTTTACATCCCGGACTGACCTGCATTCGCTAGCCCTATGATAACCTTTACCACAACGATGGCAAAGCTTCGATTCTCTTGTTCTTTCAGGGGCTTGACAATCTTTCTTAAGGTGCCCCATTCTCCCACAATTAAAACAAGCTTTTCGATTAGATAAATCTCTACGCCTGTGCGTTTGTAAAATGGCGGCAGCTAGTCCTGCATTGGTTAGGGGTCCCCCAGCTCCCTGCACACTCTGAGCCAATCTTGTAAACCTTTGCTTTTGCGAGGGGCGATAGCCGCTCGACATTCCTGGGTTGCTTGTTCATAGACAAGTTGCTCAATCAGGGGCATAGCTTGTTCTGAATCACCAAAGATGCGACTGGCGGCCTCTGTCATTCTGGCCACAAAGTCTGAAAATGGCTCTTGGGGTCCTTGGACAATCTTTGTAAGGTGTCCACTGGACTCTCCCTTTTTGTGAGGGCCTTCCATGCTTTAATAGCGGCGGCCGACACCTGACCATAGACACCCCAGATGTAGTTGGTTTGATTAAGGGCATGTTGACCCTGACCTGTCAGCATTTCAAATGTCCACTGCCTCTGATTCTCATCTTCAGCCGTGGCATTAACTCTAGCTTGTGCCTGGGCTGCATCATACCAGAGAGCCTTCCATTCCATGTATTGTCCCATGTTGGGAAGCACTGCTTTCACTGTCGTCTGCCAGTCAGTGGGAGTCATGGCAAAATTAGCAAGCCTTTCCACCTGTAATGTGGTAAAGTTAGCATTGACCCCATAATTACGAACGGATTCGGCCAATTCTTTGATTTGATTGTAATCTACAGGGGTATGTACTCTTCCGCCTTCCGCATTCTCGAATACTGGAAAAGCTACTTGTATTTTTCTCCGTTCCTCTAAAGGTAAAAAGGAGTCAGTACCAGTATTCAGCCGAAGCTCATACTGCGGAGGCGCTGAGGGGCGTGAGCCCGCCGGATTTATAGGCGGTGGCCTCACATTCATTTTTGTTTTCAGTGGCCGGTGTCTATCAGGGTGATATCTTTCTTCCTCATACCGTGCCACCTCCTCCTCTAGACCACCTTCTTCGCTAGAATACAGAGTGTCAGAATCAGAATTATCTAGCTCCAAGGCTTCTAGCTCTACTGTAGGGTATAGACTAGATTCTGGCTTTTTCTTTTTCTTAGATTTGTTAGGGGGTGAATGATCACTCCCTTCTTTCTCTCCCCTTTCTTAACTTCTTGGGAGGGCCTTTTTCTTAGACATGTCTTTCCTTTTGCGAGCTCCCATTCTCTCACTCCGTTCAGTTTCTGACATGCTATCCTGAACTTCCTCTAAGGTTCCCTGACTTTCTATTATAGCAGGGTGACAGGCCTCATCCTCCAAGCAGTTTTTAACTAGCTTCCAAATGGCTTTGGTACCTAAGTGGAGATCTCCTTCTGCATGCTTCCTGTCTAGTTCTTTACCTAGCTTGTTCCATGAGGCCACAGTGAGGGACCCGGAACAAGCATACCATGGTGCCACTCTATCTACCTCCTTCACAAAATTTTGAAGTGTTCGTGGTGCAATTTTAAGATCTCTTTGTTTTAGCACAGTCTGTAGGGCAGTAACCACTGACTGTGACAACCCCATCGCGCTGGCGGCTTATCTAAAAACGGCGCTCAACTCCGTTACCAGACTGACAGCACCAGACTGACAGCACCAGACTGACAGCACCAGACTGACAGCACCGTTCTGTCAGCACCAGCCACGATGAAGGAGAAGGACAAACAGGACTAGCACCAAAGCCTCCACTGACCCGTCCCACGGTGATGACAAACTAAGGCCAAAGTCGAGAAAGGGGGTGTTCAGGATAAAGCATACCTCTCTGAACTTACGTCCCTGCAGTTCTGAATCCGCCCCGTCTTCCGAGGGGTCTCCCGCGGCGCCGGCGATGTTGAAGAGTTCCCGGGTTTCGGCACCAGATGTCCCGCGCTACCGTCTCGCCAGCAAGAACGACGCAGAACACTCGGATCCTTCTGCAGTAAAGCTTTAATGCATCTTGAGAGATAGATGATCAGCTTCTTAGAGGGAGACCCCAAGCTAAGAAACCCAGCCCCTTATATAAGCCTAGGAGCTCCGAGTGAGACGTGTAGAGCCGGGATTGGTGGTTTGCACATCACCCCAGATGACGCCACGGGAGAGGCAGAGCTTAAACGGTTAACTCCAACTGACAGCAGATGTCAGCGCCATCTTCTAACGGCAATAGCGATAGCGAGGGCGGCTCCTCACAGTGAAGGATAGGGTTATATCTAAACAATATAATGAAACTTCACCTCAAGTTGTAGAATGTCTGATAGTACTGGAGGTTCTTGAGGCTTTTCCAGGACCCCTCAATATCAGATTCCTCTTATGTGGTTAATGCAGTTAATCTCCTTGAGATAGCTGGAATAATAAGATCC
Source organism: Mesocricetus auratus (assembly GCF_017639785.1). Taxonomy (NCBI): domain Eukaryota; kingdom Metazoa; phylum Chordata; class Mammalia; order Rodentia; family Cricetidae; genus Mesocricetus; species Mesocricetus auratus. Next base: position 120,990 of record NW_024430280.1, read on the forward strand.
TCCAGCAGAGTTGCTAACATCTTTCAGAAGATACAAGCTGCCTTGTTAAATAGGAGATTTCCTGTATTCATTATCCATGTCCGAGCACATTCTGGACTCCCAGGTCCCATGTCCTCAGGGAATGACTTAGCGGACAAGGCTACAAAGCTGGTGGCCGCTGCCTTTTCTACCCACGAACAAGCAGCAAAAGAGTTCCATCAGTGCTTTCATATGACGGCTGAGACCTTGCGCCGTCATTTTGCTCTATCCAGGAAAGAGGCTAGGGAAATTGTTACTCAATGCCAGAATTGCTGCGAATTCTTACCTGCTCCCCACGTGGGAATAAACCTACGTGTCATTAGACCATTGCAGATGTGGAAGATGGATGTTACTCATTTTCTCTCTTTTGGAAGGCTTCATTATGTTCATGTTTCTGTTGACACCTGTTCTGGCATAATGTTCGCCACGCCCCTAACAGGGGAAAAGGCCTCATATGTGATTCAACATTGCCTTGAGGCCTGGAGTGCTTGGGGAAAACCCAGAATTTTAAAAACAGACAATGGACCAGCATATACCTCTCAAAAATTCCGACAGTTTTGTCGGCAAATGGATGTTACCCATCTAACTGGCCTACCTTATAACCCTCAAGGACAGGGCATTGTGGAACGTGCCCATCGTACACTCAAATCATATCTGATTAAACAAAAGGAGAGTATTGAGGATGTTCTACCCTCGGTACCAAGAGTTGCTGTGTCCATGGCACTTTTTACCCTTAATTTCTTGAACTCTGATGCCCAAGGCCACACTGCGGCCGATCGCCACAGTTTAGAGCCTGATAGGCCAAAGAAATGGTAAAATGGAAAGATGTCTTGACTGATCTCTGGAAAGGCCCGGATCCTATTCTTATAAGATCCAGGGGAGCTGTGTGTGTTTTTCCACAGGAGGAAGAAAACCCCCTGTGGATCCCTGAAAGACTCACTCGAAGAGCTCCTTCACAACTCCAGAATAAGAAGGATGGAGGCCAAGTGGGTGATGAAGACTCTCCTACTCGGGATGATGGTTCCTAGTATGATGGGAGAGTTACGGTGGGCCATCATGTCTACCTTCCCCTACCGATGCCAGTGATGCATAATGCCCAGGAGTTCCCTAGATTTTTCACAACTAATAGAGAGTTGGGGCTTGCCTTTTGCCTTTAGATCCTCAGATACAGAGTTTTCAGGATGAGAGAACCTTGTCATTGGTAGGAAGCTTGTGCTTTACTGTGATTTCTTCATTAAAGGATAATTTTATTCATATGGATCCAGAAAGATCTAATGCTAATCCTTTTGAATTAATGGAAGCTGTACTGATCTTTCTCCTATGGCAATGATTGCTGGAGGATATAGTGAGAAGGGACAGATTACTTTTGATTGGAAAGGGGCATTAGGCAACAGTCTGAGTGAGGGACAGAGCTCTGGATCATCTGATTGGTCCTCCTCCAATGTTAAGTATACCCCTTTTAAGAGAACTAATTATTCAGCTGCTCCAATTTGTGTTTGGCTGCCCTTTATTTGGGTTGTGAGTAATGATACCTTAGGTAAGAATCAGAAAGAAATAAATTGCTCTGCTTAGAATTGTTTTTATGCATTATGCTGGGATGCTATTAAGCACCCTTTTGCTTTGGTAATGCGCATGCCTCGATTTGTTCCAGTTCCTGTTGAGGTGCCAAGTAGTTTGAGTTTGTTTAGGGAAAAGCGAGATTTTTGGGATCTCTGCTATTATTGTGGGCCTGATAGCCGCCGCCGCGGTTACTGCTTCGGTTACCGCCTCGGCCCTTGCACTTTCCGCCACTGTGCAGACAACTCAAACCATTAATGAACTATCAGCCACTGTGACCATGGCCCTAGATAAACAGGCCACTGCCAATTCTCAGATACAAGGAGGCCTGATGTTGGTAAACCAACAGATTAATTTGGTTCAGGAACAATTGGATATATTGTGGCAGATGGCCCAATTGGGATGTGAACAAAAGTTGCCTGGCCTTTGTGTCACTTCAGTACAATATGAGAATTTTACAAGAGCAGCTAACCTGTCAAAAGCTCTGTCTCAACATTTATTACAGAATTGGACTTTTGAGTTTGAGCAGACACTCCGTGAGTTGAGAGTGGCGATCCTGCAAGTGAATTCGACACGTCTGGATCTTTCTCTGATGGAAGGCCTCTCCTCCTGGATTTCATCTGCATTTTCTTATTTTAAGGAATGGGTGGGGGTGGGATCATTTAGCCTAGTTCTCTGCTGTGGAATAGTGTTGATGCTTTGGATGGTGTGTAAGCTCAGAGCCCAAACAAAAGAGACAAAGTGATGGTGGCACAAGCACTTGCTGCCTTAGAACACGGAGCCTCCCTGACATTTGGTTAACCATGTTAAAGCAATAGGTCGCTGGCCTCCCGGCTCTTGCACCCCACGAGGCTAGTCTCATTGCACGGGATAGAGTGGGTAGGCTTCAGCAGCCCAAGGAGTTGCAAGGCTAAGCACTGCACAGGAGAGGTCTGCGGTATAACGACTTTCTCCTGGGAGATAAGTCATCTTGCATGAAGGTTCTATGTCATGATCTCCTTCCCCCAGAAAAACGACATCGGGACTGGTCAGGGCTCCTCTGGGGATAAGACCCTGGAGAGGAGCTTTGTACATGTTCCAAATTTGCACATGGGGATTTGACCTCTATCTCCACTCCAAAGTTGTGGGTGTCCTATGGCTTCAAAAATAAATGAATAGGGGGAGATGTGAGGAGCCGCCCTCGCTATCGCTATCGCCATTAGAAGATGGCGCTGACATCCGCTGTCAGTTGGAGTTCACCGTTTAAGCTGTGCCTCTCCGTGGCGTCATCTGGGGTGATGAGCAAACCACCAATCCCGGCTCTACACGTCTCACTCGGAGCTCCTAGGCTTATATAAGGGGCTGGGTTTCTTAGCTTGGGGTCTCCCTCTCAGAAGCTGATCATCTATCTCTCAAGATGCATTAAAGCTTTACTGCAGAAGGATCCGAGTGTCCTGCGTCGTTCTTGCTGGCGAGACGGTAGCTTGGGACATTCCTCTCCTGGTAGGTTTGGGTCTAAGGATCCTTTCCAGTGCACTCAAGCGGACCCAACACTTCAATAGGGCAGGTGGGTCTGGGACACTCTCAAGCATAGGGTGGAGACCAGAGGGCACTAAAGACTCAAGCACAGGTCCGGGGCTCACGCACAGGGCAGAGAATGGAGGGCAGTGAAGACTGAGGTTTGGCCAGACTCAGGGTGATCCTTCCTGATAGGGCAGGTCCTCTTTACATGCAGAAAGTGCCCAGCGAGACAGAGTGGGGGGATGTAGGGAGCGTGGTCTCTGACCAGGGCCCCCACTCACTTTCACCACCAGGAAGGGGCCAGAAGACAAAGGTGTGGGCAGATTGAGAGTAATCCTTCCAGGAGGGGCAGGTACTCTCTAGATACATAAAATGCCCGGGGAGAAGGAGATGGGAGATGTAGTGTGTTGGGGCTCAGAGCAGTGGCCCCACTCACCTTAAGCACCAGGAAAGGACCAGAAGAAACTGTAGACTGAGGTGTGGGCAGACTCAGGATGATCCTTCCAAGAGAGGGAGGACCTCTCCAGGTGCAGAAAATGCCCAGGGAAACAGAGCTGAGGAATGTAGGGAGTTGAGGCTCAGAGCAGGGTCTCCACTCACCTTAAGCACCGGGAAAGGACCCAAGGAGCATTATTTCTAGGAATTCGTTGCCAACAATTTCTTCTTAGATATCCTATTCAAACACAGTTAAAGCATCTGTTATTTTGATATGTTTTTAATCCCCTGAAGACAGTGTTTCCTACCCAAGTTTCTATCTCCTCATGGTTAAGGCATTTGGCATTATTCAGTTAAATGACAGGCCATGTGTTACTGGAAAGTTATTTTTACATAAAGACATAGAGAAAATAAATGAGTCTCTTCGGCAAATTTGAATGGTATGGAGTTCCTTGTGTCATTTTTTTCTATAAATGTAAATAAGAAAAATTAAAGAAATGTTGTTATTGATATGTTCACCACTCAGTTTTATATTGAAATATTGTGGAATTAGTAAACCAGCCTGGTGTAAGAGTAAGAATTTGAAAGCAATGTGTCTAGATATAGAGACGGGGATGAGGAAGACTTTTTGATATCCTAAAATCTCACCTGTGAACTGGAAATTATCCTAAGCAACAGTCTAACAAAATTGACATTTAACTAGTCCCAATTTAAACAAATAAAGTTCATTTCTTCACAAGACAGTATTAGTATATTAAAATTTTCTCCACTCTTAAATCAATATATAATTTTTATATATTCTGCTGGCATTATTAAGGAAATTTTTATGAGTGTTATCTGAGAATGATGAGAGATTTTTTTCTATCACACACAACATATTAAAATGTATTTGTGTTTATTGTGTCCAAAATACAGGATACTGTTTATAACAAATCTGTGACAAATTGCAACTATGTTCCCCACATGGAGCCAGGAGAGGCTGTTAAAAACCCTTCAGATATGGAGGCATTGTATGAAGGCAATACATGGGGCAAGTCGGAAGTGTGGGTGTTGAAGAACTTTTCCATTATCGCATTTACTGTTTTGTCTTCTTGGCCATATCCTTTGTTTTACAGAAGCTTTTCAGTTTCAGGCAGTGCAATTAATTAATGTTTGCTCTCTGAGTCTGCACTACTGGTCTTCTGTGTTGTAAGTAGTCTCCCGTCCTTATGTGATGAAATATATTTACAATTTTCTCTTCTATGAGGTTCCTTGTGGATGGATCTATAGTGATATATTAGATCTATTTGGACTTGAGTTTATTACATGGCTATAGATATGTATCTATTTGCATTATTCTACATGATGACCCTTTGTTTTACCAGCACCATTTTTTAATATATTTTCTTTCATCCATTTCAGATTTTTAGTTTCTTTTTCCAAAATTAGGTGTTCATAATGTAAGCATTTTGATGGATCTGATGGGATGGACAGAGAAGGAATATGACACTCAGGAATCAAATTTTCCTGAATGTTACATGCAGTGCACATACAACTAGCAACACCAAGGTATCAGGAAACAAAAGACCAGATGTCCAGCTGTTTGTACAAATAAGTGTCTTTATTTTGCAATTGCTAAGAGGTCTGTCTCCTTCAGGAGGGTGCAGTCTTATATATAGTCTTACAACACATTAGAAAAACCCCAGGTGGAAGAGAGCATGCTTTCCTCATTTTAGATGTTGCTGGCAGTGAGGCAATGTGGGGCATAAGCCAGGACTAGTAAACAGGATGCACCTGTGGTTCTCAGCTGACAAACAACTCATTGACCCTGTGAGGGCTAGGTCCCAAAATCTCTCATTTTTTATTTTTTAAATTTTGTTTGAACTGCTTGTTACTCTATAGAATCTTTTATACAGATTTCTTTGGCTCTCAAGCCATGTTGTAGGCTTTGGCTATTTTTCTCAGGGGCTAAAGCCATACCCACTCTTTGTAAAAAGGTTTTAGAGATGACTCACAAAATTGACCTTAACAATAACCAACCCTTTATAAATGCAAACAAACATTTATAAACAATATTTGGGAATGAGGGCGTCGCTCATTCCAAACTGCTTCCTGCTGGATGGGGGTGCTGTTCATACCATGGGGTTCATGACAAAACTCAGAAACCTGTATAAGTCCTTATTTTCAGGGTCTGTAAGGATGTTGAACAACTTCTGGAGGTCTTGTTTCATCAAACCTTACTAGTCTGGAAGGAGCCCATAGCTTTTTCTTTTCTGTGGAGACAAAACCAGATTTTTTACCCAAGTAACCTGTCCTTATATTTAAAATTAAAATTCAAAGCATTTTCAAAATATGTAAGTTGGATTATTTCAGCAGCATTGATAATCAAATGTCTTTTAGTAGTTTTTGTTTCTTAATTAGCAATTAAACTGTTTAAAGTCATCACAAGAATACACAGTATCCAGACTCTCCGTTTATTTTCCATTCCATATACCTTTACCTTTTTCTTTTCTTTCACTTAATGCCAGTACCTCATTTACTAACTGTTACCAATTTTTAATTCACCTATTTTCAGTTCATCCTCCAACAAAGGATGATCCATCAGGCAAAAGCCTTAAGATTTACTCAATCCACCCTCCAACTGAGGGCAATCTCTCAGGTTCCCCTTTCTTTCCTGACCTTGTGGGCAAAGGCCTGGAGATTTAACCTGGTACTCCTAACTTGGTACCCCTTTCCAATACACCCTCATAGCCTTACTTGCTAGCCAGCCATTGAGGGTGATCTCTCAGTTCCCCTTTACTTTCCTTACCTCAATAGATCATGTGAAAGGCTGAAGATTATTTTAATACACTGTGGTGATCAGACTCTGGCCGGAAACCCACTCCTCCATCAGGCTGGGAACAGGAAGCTGTGAGACCGTGTTTACTGAAAACATGTTTACTGAAAACAATTCAGTGCCATAAATTCCGTATAAGGGCTTGATAAAGGCTCAGTCACTGAAACACCCTGATTTCCCGATGGCTAGATACTCCCTGCTGTTCCCGATTCTGGTGCCAGAATTTTAACCACCAGTCAGGAGGAAGGAGAGGTCTGTGAGAGGTCGGTTGGAGATTTGTGCGTGTATGGTTGGCAAAAGTCTTTCTGAAGGGAAATGTTTTTCTTGGAAAGTTCTCCTAAGCTGATTTGGGTAGCACAAAGTTTTCTTAATGCAACCGACTGGTCTCTGTGTCATCAATCCCGACCACCTCGCCACATTCTCGGATACAGCCTGCGCAGGAGGCACAGCAATTGGAGGTCCCACTGAGATCGTGAAAGCAAGGTAAGTGGGTGAGTTTGTCTCTTTTTCTGGCCAGGGACAGATTGGGGATAATAGGAAAAGAAACGATGGGAAATAGTCCCTGGAAGTTTAAATTACAGTATCATGTTAAAAAGTTACTTGAAGAACATTGGACTACAACCATGGAAAACTTTTTAAAATGGATTGAATGAGTGAGTCCATGGTTCATTCCTGGGGAGGCTTAAATGTCCCAAAATGAGAGGATGTTCGCCATGATTTTCAGAGAGCTGGTTGTTGGTGGCACACACCTTTAATCCCAACACTCCGGAGACAGGTAGGATCGAGGCCATCCTGGTCTATAGAGCAAGTTCCAGGACAGCCTCCAAAAGGATAGAGAGAAACCCAGTCTCAAAAAAGAGGGGTAAAATAAGAAATAAAATAAAAAATCTCCAGTCTTTCGCCTGATCCATGGAGGTCAGGAAAGTATAGGGGAACTGAGAAACCTAAAAGGCTGGCCAACAAGTAAGGATATAAGTATGTACTAAAAAGGGGTACCAAGCTAGGGGTATCAGATTAAATCTCCAGGCCTTGCCTGACAAAGGTCAGGAAAGAAAGGAAACCTGAGAGATTGCCCTCATTTAAAGGGTGGATTGGATTACATGTCTAGGCCTTCACCTGACAGAAGGTCAGGAAAGAAAATGGGACCCTAAGAAGTTGCCCTCAGTTAAAGGATGGATAAAGATGGGTAAATTAAAAAAATTGGTAACAGTTAATAAATGAGGTATTAGTATTCAATAAAGAAAAAGGCAAAGGTATATAAAATAAAAAATGTTTACTTACATATATATGGGGTAGGTTATTGATACAAATTTAAGGTTAATTTTGTGAGTCATCCCTAAAAAGTTTTGACAAAAGCCTGGCCTTTCCACTTTGCATCTACAGAATTACTAGAATTGGGTACAGCTGTAGGCCCTGAGTGTAGCTCAGAACTTCTCAAATGAAGAAATGATGAGGGACATACAGGACTTTTTCAACCTTTTGTTTTAATTCAAGGATTGACTAGGGTTGTTCTGTTAAAAAAGTTTCATTTTAACAAACTAATCATAACCTAGACAAAAGGAGAGATATGTATACAGGGTCTATGTGTACAGGCGTGGCCACATCAGTATATATGAAGTGTAAAGTGTAAATGCGTGAATGATGACAAAAGCAACTATTCTAATTGCCTTGGATATGATTAAAGGGATACTTAAATCCCTTCAAACAGTTAAAAACTACCTAAATCGATTTAAATATAGCCAAAAGAAACATCCAGTCAGTCGGCTAATATCTTAACAAAAAAGTCAAGGGTTAAGCTTTCAGAGCCAGTCAATTCAAAAAAAGTGAGAGAGGTTTTCTCAGGAAACTGAGCTGTGATTTTGGCAGGCCCCACCCCCAAAGGTGCAAATTAGGCCTTGTCAGCTCAGATGCAAATGAGGCCTTGTCAGCTAGTGAGAGCTACTGGTTTAAAAAAAAGGACTATTCACAGATTTCAGACTTCAGATAATTTTTAAAAAATGATTTGGGACATGTTATAGTTTACAATCCTTAAATGATTCTCACAAGTTCTTAATGGTTATGTCCCTTTTAAAGGACATCTACTAATAATTTAAATAGTGAACCCAATTCACCTAGTTGACTAAGGAGGGTAGACAAATCCTTCTACTGTTATGGTCAAACTTCAACAGTTCAAACAATTTAAAAAATACAAAAGGGGGAGTAATGTCCCCAGTCCCCACATGATTCATTAAATAATCCACTCCTCATTTAAAATTTTTTAAAAATTACATGCCAGTAAGCAATCTGCTTCAGACAGATTCTGACATAATGGAACTTGAGCAACTATTACTCAGGTCAAATGGAGACATCCATACACTAGACAGTGGCGAAAACCCTAATTTGGGGTCAAGGGCATGATTGTGTTTTCTTACAGGAAAAGAATAAAGCTTCAACAGCTGTCACAACATTTGGTGACATGCATGGAGCAGAGAAAAACTAGATCTGAGACAGTGGGAGCCTGACCAAGACAGTTCAAGATCTAAATCGGTGTTCCTGACCCTTGGTGTCATCAAAACTCCAGCCCAAGAAAGAAATAAAACAGTCAGTTCGAGATTTCTAGTTTCTCAACAGGCCTGCTACATCAACCTCCTAGAACCGTGAGTTTTCATCCCAAAGCCAGCAAAAAAATAGAAGATTAACAGTTTGCCCTTAACACACCTTAAAACAACAGAATTCATTTTGCCAGTTTTTCCCTTTGGGGAAAAAAGGACCCATTTAAAGCATTTGGACATTGGTATGGACTGTGATGAGTGGCAAAAGCCTCTTTTCAGTATTTTACAGAACATAGTCACTTAAAATATCAGACTTGGTGGTTCCTGTTACTGGAATCACACCTATGGCAGTGTATTTTTTCTGGAGAAATGCAATTTGTCCTAAAGCGACAAAAAGGAGACTTTGACTCAAGTTACATACATATTCAGCTGAGGCTAGTGACATTAAATCCACAAACTACACCACCACAGAAACAAATTGGTACTCTGTAAATAGTACAGCAAACCTCTTGTTCATATTTTTATAATGCTAGGTGTGTAACATCAATGATTGTACCTAAAGTATCTGACCAAGTGCACCCTCTAAATGCTTTCCTAAGTAGACCTTGGAATGATTGTAAACTTTATCACTATTTTGACAGTCACATTGTAACTGTAATTCACCCTTGTAACAAAGAAAGGCTGGCGGTAGAATGCTATGGCCCAGATTAGGGTATGGGCAAATGACAGAGAGGTACTATGTCAGTGGGGGTCCTAGGAATGGTGACAGTGGCAGTAGGCATTCTGTCTTCATGCTGAGTTCAAATGAGCCTTAGCCCATGGCAATCCTGATAGCCATAAAGCCTAATTACAGATGATTCTGAGATGAGGTTTCTCTAAGGACAGGCAACAAATGGGGTAGAGTCAACCCCCGCCAGTACCTCAAAGACGGGATGGGGGCACCCCATTTGACCTAAGACAGGAGTGCCTCATAAGAAAATAAAAAAGGAGGAATTGCGGGGATCACAGACCCTGGCTGGAAACCCACTCCTCCATCAGCCTGGGAGCAGGCAGCTGCAAGACAATATTTACTGAAAACCTGTTTACTGAAAACAACTCAGTGCCATAAATGCCTCATAAGGGCTTGATAAGGGCTAGGTCACTGAAACACCCTGACTTTGATCTTTCCGATGGCTAGATACTCCTTGCTGTTTCCAGTGCACAAGTTCCATTCAGTGGTTCACATAAATCTCATTCCTTGTCATTCCTCCCCCAACAAACTCTTCCCTTTTCTTACCCACAAGGACTTAATTCCAGTAAAAATTCACTTTCTTTCTACAGCCCCTTCCTATCCTTACATTGCACCTCCTTCTTCATCTCTATACATTGAGCTACAGTTGACCTAACATTCCTAGCGAGAGTCATAGTCATAGTCACCATTTCATTTTTCAGTCAGCACCAGATAATAGAAATTAACTTTAAAAGACTCAGAAAATGTCCCCAAACTCCCATATAGGTATTGGTAAAATTGGATTTTAAAGTTTTCAATGCCCAAGGAGAAGCAGTGGAGTCCTCCAATCAGATGAAGATACAATGAGAAGGCCATGCTCTAATCTGAGGTGCCCTGAGGCCACAAGTAGTACAAGGAAAATTGGCCACCACAAGTTTCCTTCCCAATGGAGTTGAAAACCAAGTATTCTCCACTGGGACCCTGCTACAAATTCAGACAGGATATTTCCTTGACCCTCAGCAATGAACCTGGACAATGGAAAACAGAATGTCCCCATTTAGACTTATTGTCTAGGCTGCACCAAAGAGGCCCTGATTCACAAGCACTGGAGTTGAGACTGTGCAGACTTCAAATTACACAGTCTGGTTGAGGGCTGATGTGGCCTAGACTTGGTGACTCCCATTGACTTTTTCAAGATTAGGGTGATACTGCAGGTAGCAGGTGAATACAATACATTTCTTTTGGACATGTGAGCTACCTAATCTGTTTTTACCTCTCACTTGGATCCCACAGATCCCTCTCTAATTCCAGTCTGGGAAATGGATGGGATTCCCTTCATTCCATTTCAGTAAATTCTGGGACTGATATAGCTGAAAAAGCTGTCTCACTTCTGCTCATCTACTTATCCCTCAGATATAGTAATATTTGATGACTAGGTAATGGTAGCTCAGTTCACAGACAGGTATGGCTCTTTTACAGGCATCATAGTAAGGGATAAACAGGTTTCAGATGTAATGTCAGAGGGCCATTACTCTGCTGATTTTCTAATACTGTTCATGCATTTTAACATAAAGCTATAGTATTTTCCTAAAACACCAAGATGTAACTCTTGTTGTTGCTGTCCTACAGATACCTGCAGTTTTCTGGAAAAAGTTCTGCTTCTGTATCAAGACATCTGGTCTGATGAAAACAGTGTCAAGAACCCATTTTTACCATTTATTTTTTAGCATATCATGCAGGCTCACTCCTTCTGCCTAGGCCAAGGGCAACCCACAGAGTGTCCTCCAGACAATGCCAACAACTGCATCAGATCTTGATAGGCTCAAGTGGGCATTTCAGAATGCTTTGTCTGTACAGAAACTGTAACCCCCATTCTCAGGTTTTCCAAGATCTCCCAAAGTAGGACATGTCTGCTTCCCTGTCTCACTCATTAACCTTTAAGTATTCTGTACTGCCAGGATAAATATCCATTCCCTTCATTCTGGCAGTTACCACCCTTCCAATGGCTAGGCCCATTCAAATGGTCAATGATAACAATCTATTTTATTTCGTAACAACCTGCCTTTTCTGTCACCTCAAGGAACACTTACCTGAGAGCTACATGTTGGAAGCTAATAGAATGCTTCTTCACTGATAACTGAGCATGAACCCACCCACTCCTGACTCAGCCTCTCACATCATTGCTTACCAGCAGGAAATAACTAGATTTGAACCAGGGTACATATACTTAGAGAATCTGGGAAGTAATGGTGGAAGTTCAACCCAAGCCCCCATCCCTATCTCCCTCCAAATTCTGCTGCATCTCAGAATGCCCATCAAGCGATTAACGCTCACCCAGGGAAACTAAAGGCCCCTCCCACATGCTATTTAAAATGCCCCCAGATAATAGATTCATAGTTTTTTCAGTCTCTATTTCCCATCCCCTCATTATGGGACTAGAAGGCCATCCAGAATCACTATATCCATTAGAAGGTGGCCTTTTCCTAATTCAGTGTGATTTGGATTGTTGTATTGGACATCCTTATTGATTGTGGTGTAGAAACATTTTAGTAGCTATTGAAGACTAGATAGTTATAATTAAATTTTCCTTCTTTACCCAACTCAGAAAAGGAAATTACTAAAAATATGTTAAGAATATAGTGTCTGAAAGCATTAAAAGATAATTTGATAGTGAAAATTAGAATACAAAAAATACATACAAATCTTTGAACTCACCAAGGCAAAATAAATAATAAAGTGTAGCTCCAAATGGCTCTGTAACGATAAGTGACACACACTTACTGAAAGTAAAACTAAGTATTTATTGTAGAAATTACTCACAAGATACCAAACAAGTAACCCAGATGAGCCAAGTAGATTTCTGCTGCCGAACCGGAAGCCGAACTCCGGGAAAGAGCCCGAGACTTCTTGTATGCTGTCTTTTATGCCTTCCCCCGTAATGCCCCCTAGCCGTGCCCAAAAGTGGGCCTGGCTAGTGACGTAGTTCACCGCCTACGTACGTATATGTCTTTACGCCCGGCCGTATACGTCTTTAGTCATGCCTAAAGTGGGTGTGCTTAGCAGTGTGGTAAACTGCCCTTTTATTACCTCATCTGTTTGCACCTGTAGCAAGTCACATGTTTCATGGCAGCATACAGACTTCCTCCTACAATTCCCCTTTTAGTCTAAAATAGGACAACTAACTTGTGTCCATGAAGAAAATGTATCAAACATCTATTCTATCTAAACCTAAACTTATCTGAAAGAAACACCCAAATCTGAACACCTCCTTCCAATCCCAACACTAAAATAATTGAAAACTAACACTAACAGGTGTAAACTATCTTATAATATCAATAGTAGGGAGAGAGGACTTGGAATTCTCAAATTTACTTCCTGCTGAAGATGGGACAATGACAACTCATGGGGAACTGTGAGGAAAAATGGTTAGTGTAACAAAAGTCTTAGATAGATCAGTTAGTCTCTGTTTTGCAGGAGATGCTTGACTGAAGTTCCGGATTAGATTTCTGATTGTTAATTGAAGCTCTTGTCTGAAGCTCTGATCCAGATTGTAGAAGATGTACTGTATCAGTTCCTTGGCCTGACGATGTGTTGGGTGATGTAGTTCCAAGCTGGTTTCAGGATAGTGCCTGTCAGGTGGGGTTGATGATGTGGGGCAGTTTAGATGTATCCAGTCGAATCAGGCGGAGTTGGGAAAGTGAATCCACATTTTCTTTCTGAAGCAGTTGAAGATCACTGTCAACAAATCCCTTTGTCTCTGGAAAACTGAAATATTAATGTTAGCACAGAAATATTTTAACTTCTATATGTATGAATACTGGGAAGATGACAACCTGAGGAAGATAATACACATGAAGTAGATTAGAGTTTTCAGAAAAAATCACATATACACAGATGACAGTCCCCATATATGTATATCTTTTATGTCGTTTCTGTCTTATATCAATGGCTCTTTGATATAATACAGAAAGTCTGAATTGCATTTAAATAATATGCTTGAGTTTAAAGCAGGAGAGCCAATCCAAATCCAAAGCCAGCAATAATTAGATAAATTGGGATTCAGGCATATTAAGAAGTGGAAGAAATAGCAATTATAATAACACAATACAGAGATGTAGACATTGATAACACATCGCATTATTGCATGTTTGGTGGTCCTCTGAGTAGCTATCCTTTTTTTTCTAGGTATTCATATACCTAGGATTTTTTAAAAACTTTTCATAAATAATTGTCCTGTAAAGACACAAACAGAATACTTCTCTTTCCTTTTATGAGGTCTCCTTATACTTAGTAGACCTTGTAGATGAGCTGTCATCCTTCCTCCTCCTGAGACGTTTTCTGTTATGATCGAATCTTAATTAATTTAGATGGGATCCAAAGCTTTTCTTCTACTGTGGAAACAAATGCATAACCCCTTCCCCAACGTAACACATATCCTGGTTTCCAGACTGAGGTCATAACATCCTTAAAATACACTGGTTGGTTCAGTTCAGAAGTCTTCTCTGTAGTCCAGTGTCTTTACGCTGCAGTTTGTCCTTTTTCATCAGCATTAAGAAAATTCAATGTTAGTAAAGCATTATGTAACCTGTGTTTAGGGGTCTTTGTTCACCCTGGCTGTTTATTAAGCATCTCTTTTAAGGTTCGGTTAGATCTTTCAATCACTGCTTGTCCTGTGGGATTGTAAGGTATACCAGTTACATGTTTTATATTATAATATTTGAAGAATTGTTCCAATTTACTGGAGACATATGCTGGAGCATTGTCAGTTTTTATCGTTTTAGGTATACCCATAACAGCCATCACCTCTAAGAGGTGTGTAATAACAGAGTCAGCCTTCTCAGAGCTGACGGCAGTAGCCCATTGGAATCCTGAGAACGTGTCTATGGTATGGTGTACATATTTTAAACTGCCAAATTCTGGGAAGTGAAATACATCCATTTGCCAAAGTTCATTTCTATGAATACCTTTAGGATTACAACCTGCTGGTAATGGAGTTTGATTGTAGAAGGAGCAACTGGGGCAATTTTTTACTATTTCTTTGGCTTGTTGCCAGGTGATAGAAAAATCCTTCTTTAAGCCTTTGCTGCTGACATGGTGTTTCTTATGAAATTCTGAAGCTTCCAACGCATTACCTACTAACAAACGATCAATTTCACATTGCCTTGTGCCAGAGGACCTGGCAAACCTGTATGGGACCTGATGTGTGTTATATATATAGGATGAGTCCTGTTTCTGATGGTTTCCTGTAATTGTAAAAATAATGAGGTTAATTCTGTACTATCAGGAACAAATTCTGCAGTCTCAATATACAAGACAACTCATTCTGCATACTGAGAATCCGTGACTATATTAAGAGGCTCTATAAAATCTTTAAGTACCATGAGAATGGCATATAACTCTGCCTTTTGTACGGAGTTGTAAGGGCTTTGAAATACTTTACTTATATTTCCTGATTTATACCCTGCCTTACCTGATTTGTTTGCATCCGTGTAGAAGGTAAGAACTCCAGAAATAGGTGTTTGTCTCACGATACGTGGAAGAATCCAAATTGTTTTCTTTATGAATTTGATTCTCTCTGTTTTCAGATAGTAATTACTAACAATTCCCAAAAAGTCATTGCAAACTATTTGACAATACTCACTATCTTTCCATGAGGAGGAAATTTCATCATTTGTTAAAGGTACAATAATTTCAGCTGGATCTTTCCTAGTCAGTTGACGAAGCCTTAACTTACCTTTTAATATCAAATCAGAGATCTTTTCTATATATGTTTTCAGTTTTTTATTCTGTTTATGTGGCAGAAATACCCATTCTAGTATGATGTCTTCACTCTGCATTAATATTCCTGAGGGTTATTCTCTAGATTGTAAAATAACTAGAATACAATCCAGATTTGGATCCACACGGTCCACATGTGCTTCTAATATTCTCTTTTCTACCCATTCTAATTCTTTTTCAGCCTCATCTGATAGTATTCGTGGGCTGTTTAGATCTTTATCTCCTTTTAAAGCCATTTTCAAGTGTTTCAAATCATGCCCTTCTACACCAATAATTGTCTATAATTGAGAAATTTCTCCTAATAGTTTTTGAAGATCATTAAGAGTCCGGTAACGATCTCTTCTAATCTGTACTTTCTGTGGTCTAATTTTCTGAACATCTATTTTATAACCTAAATAGTTAATAGAATCTCCTCTTTGTATTTTTTCTGGGGAAATTTGTAATCCCCAGTGAGGCAAAGTTTCTTTTACTGCTACAAACATCTTTTCCAAAGTATCTTTATTTGTATCAGATAGTAATATGTCATCCCTATAATGATATATTAACGAATGTGGAAATTTTTAAGAACTATTTCTAGAGGTTTATTCACAAAATATTGACACAAAGTTGGACTGTTTAACATACCTTGAGGTAGTACCTTCCACTGGAATCTCTGTACCGGACGGGAATTATTATAGGTAGGTACCGTGAAGGCTAACTTTTCTCTGTCGTTTTCTTGTAATGGTATGGTGAAGAAGCAATCTTTTAAGTCTATAATTATAATTGTCCAATCCTTAGGAATTAGAGAAGGTAACGGCATCCCAGGTTGTAGAGACCCCATAGTCTGAATTACCTTGTTGATGGCTCCAAGATCAGTAACCATTCTCCACTTACCAGACTTTTTCTTGACCACAAATCAGGCAAATTCCATGCACTAGCTGATTCCTCAATATGTCCAGCATCTAGCTGTTCCTGAACTAACTTCTCCGAAGCCTCTAACTTCTCAAATATCATAGGCTATTGACCCACCCAGGTGGGTTCATCTCTCAGCAATTTTAATGGTAGAGCTTTTGGTTGCTCTGTATGTTTGGCACTAGCATCTTGCATCTGTACAGCCTGTACAATTGGCATCTGTTTTCTGTACTTTTAACATAAAGCCATAGTTTTTTCCTGCAACACCAAGATGTAACTCTTGTTGTTGCTGTCTTACAGATACCTGCAGTTTCCTGGAAAAAGTTCTGCTTCTGTATCAATACATCTGGTCTAATGAAAACAGTTTCAAGAACCCATTTTTACCCATTTATTTTTCAGCATATCATGCAGGCTCACTCCTTCTGCCTAGGCCAAGGCCAACCCACAGAGTGTCCTCCAGACAACGCCAACAACTGCATTAGATCTCGATAGGCTCAAGTGGGCATTTCAGAATGCTTTGTCTGTACAGAAACTGTAACCCCCATTCTCAGGTTTTCCAAGATCTCCCAAAGTAGGACATGTCTGCTTCCCTGTCTCACTCATTAACCCTTAAGTATTCTGTACTGCCAGGATAATTATCCATTCCCTTCATTCTGGCAGTTACCACCCTTCCCATGGCTAGGCCCATTCAAATGGTTAATGATAAGAATCTATTTTTTTGTAACAACCTGCCTTTTCTGCCACCTCAAGGAACACTTATGTGAGAGCTACATGTAGGAAGCTAATAGAATGCTTCTTCACTGATAACAGTGAGCATGAACCCACACACACCTGACTCAGCCTCTCACATCATTGCTTATCAGCAGGAAATAACTAGATTTGAACCAGGGTACATATACTTAGAGAATCTGGGAAGTAATGGTGGAAGTTCAACCCAAGCACCCATTCCTATCTCCCTCCAAATTCTGCTGCATCTCAGAATGCCCATCAAGCGATTAACGCTCACCCAGGGAAACTAAAGGCCCCTCCCACATGCTATTTAAAATGCCCCCAGATAATAGATTCATAGTTTTTTCAGTCTCTCTTTCCCATCCCCTCATTATGGGACTGGAAGGCCATCCAGAATCACTATATCCATTAAAAGGGGGGCTTTTCCTAATTCAGTGTGATTTGGTCTGATTTGGATTGTTTATTGGACATCCTTATTGATTGGGGTGTAGAAACTTTTTAGTAGCTACTGAAGACTAGATTGTTATAGTTAAATTTTCCTTCTTTACCCAACTCAGAAAAGGAAATTACTAAAAATATGTTAAGAATATAGTGTCTGAAAGCATTAACAGATAATTTGATAGTGAAAATTAGAATAGAAAAATACATACCAATCTTTGAACTCACCAAGGCGAAATAAATAATGAAGTATATTTTCTGAGATTTCAAATGTAAATAGACTAAATATTTTCATTGAATTTGTCAAATTCAAATGTGCTAGACATTGTTAATGTACTTATTGCTTGCACATATATGTAAGTTCCATATATTATATTAAGTTTTTTTTAAGTTAGTTGAAGCATTCTTAGTTTTGTATAAGACACAAAGGGGAAATTGTGGTGATGTATTACTTATGATTTAGTAAAAGCTGCCTGATGATTCAGAAAGCACAGTTAGTCACAGACTATAGAGTTCAGGTGGTAGTGATACACAACCTTAATCCCAATAGTCATACTACCTACCCAGGCAATCGTGGCACACTCCTTAAAAGCCAGGACTCAGGAAACATGGAAATTGATCTCTCCAAGTTCCAAGGGTACCCTGGCCTACAAGAGACTGAAGGGTAAAATTGTTCTGTCACTGTTTCTAATTTACTGTGCGATGAAGGTACAGGAAATATTTAGGTCTGTGGACAAGTGTTATTTTCTGAAATTTGCATTACAGAACTTCATATAAATGTGCAGAGGATGAAACTGAATGAGATTATGACGGTTCATCATGAGTCATTTCCCTCTGTGAGGCTGGTGAGGATCTTTAGGAACAGCTAACATAGACATTAATAATTTGTTGTAGTGTTTTGGTGGTACGCCAGATCCTGATTTCAATGATTTAAAATGTTATTCACTGACAGAGAACAGTATGGGAATGAGGAAACTTACAGGAGGACTCTATCTACTCTTCTGTGAAGCTTGTGATTTAACACTGATCTAAGCACTAAAGTCTGACAAGTATATGAATGAAATGAAATCTGAAAAATTGTATCAAATATTACATGCAAAGCTTCATATCACAAACATGGCAGGTTGTGTACAAAGCCCTTATTATAAACATAAGTCTACAAATTTGTTTCAATGCCAACCATACAATTAGATCAGCTATGTATTGGTACTTAAGTACATCCTGTGAAATAAGTAATGTGTCTTTTCTTTATTCATTCTTTACTGGTATGTGACTTCTCCTTACCTGATTGAACTGTTTGACATCTGATGAATGAATAAGTAGCATGACTGCTTCACTTTCCTTCTTTGAGCAAACACATCTTGATGCATGTCACTGACATAATGCATTTTCCCAGGTTTAACACCCTTCAACAAAATACCTCAGTGTTCACTCTTATTTGATAATGGCCTTAACTATGTATAGGCTCTAACAAATCCATACTTACAAAGGAGGAAATCATAAAATTCTAGCTGTGAAGGATATACTAAGGAATTATAAAACCAAAAATATATGCCACTTCTGTGTTTGGAAAATCAAGTAACTGTCCTTTATAAAAGCTCTGGAGAGGGTTACAATAACACTGTTCCCGTCAAATCAGTTGCAACCTTTTTTACCCTCAAACTAGCTGGATTTCAAAAATACTAAATTACATTTGTGTAACACAGTTTCCTGCATTTTCAATTTTACCAAGTTAAGAGCATCTGCTCAAAGACATCAAAAAAGTAAACAAGTTATATGCTCTTATTTTTTACACAGGGAAGATTTCCACACTGCATATCTACTCATAAGTCTCAATGAGTTTATTAATCTTAATTACATGGGGATAAATTTGGACACGTAGTGATAGGATTTAGGTAACCTGGAACAAGTAACTCATTATTATCAGGCCAAGAAAAATCCTGAAGTTCAGATAGAAGGAAGTAAACAAATGGCATACACAATTTAAATTGAACCATTGCAATGTACTTATGTATTTCAGGTAATGGGAGGCATATTTGTTGAGCACTAAACTTTTGATTCTGCATTATGACATCCATAAAATTTCCATCTATGTAATTTTACCTTGTATTAATTTATTTCTAGAGTTATACATGTAGTTTTACACATCTAATCAGATTTTAAAACAAAAGCATGAACTATTCTACATGATAATTTATAATATGATAAATAAGGTGTAATTTTTGCAATCAAGTTTTCCAGTGTCTGTATGTATCTTGGGAGGTTTCATGGAAAATCAGGCTTGTTCTTTTGAAAGAATTCCTGACCAGGACTCCACAACACTTGCATGGATCACCTACATTGGAAAGAATATTGCAGTGACAGATAGGATTTTCCTGACTGAGAGATAAGTTCCTGTGTCTGTTTGTGATTATTGTTGCTGTCATCTGCACTGTGACTGTATAATTCTGATCCTTTCCATATACAAACAAAAACCAGGTATGGGAATCTGGGGTCCCATATTTCCCTACATAACTACATACGAATTCCTGGAATCAGCTATCCATTGTCATCAGCTTTGCACCTCAGCCATCTCTGTTCTATATCAGTTTTCTCTGGTCTGAAACATTACATCAGTAGGACATAGGGGATCCACTGCACTCAGGAAGAAAAGCAAGTTTTATTGTCTTGAAATATCGAAGCAAGTAACTTTTACAATGGCCTCCCTCCAATGATATAGAAGCAGAAAATTGTTGGGGTAGATAATCTCAGATATCTAGCTGTCTAGTTGGGGTACAGTTTGGCTTCCTACAAATCCTATAGAGAGATGGCGAATTGAAAATTTCATGAGCTGTCACCCATTATAGCAAGAAAATTTTTGTGTTTTTGACTAATGTCTCTAGGGACATTTGCTTAAAAAAGCTTTTGGATCTACAGTCCCATTCTGCCATTACTACTTCATTTGGCAACTGCAAGAGTGAAGGGAGCTGATGCCACAGATTCAAGTCCCATACCTTAGTCACTGGCTTCCTCCCAGAAGCTAACTTGCTGATCACAGTGATCGGGGCACTGAGAACAGCATGTTTTCAAAAGCAGCATTACAGGTATTGTCTGCAGTTGCTGTCCTTGAGGCAGAGAGCATAAGACAAGAACATCAAAACATTCAAGGTAAGTTACTTCACCAGAAAAACAAAGTTAATTTGTCACTAATATTAAGAAAAGATCTCAAAAATGATAGAAAATCCAATGAAACATGACCCATCAATAGATAACTGAGGTTATGACCCATAAAACACACAGTTCTCAGATTTAACAGAAGTGATACCCACACTTCAAATCCAGAGAGTTGATTTAAAACTTGTCTGCTTTTCATCCTTACTCACATATCCACCCCTAATTCATCAGCTTCCCACGAGTTTGTCCTGTGGTGTCCCATGCACACAGAAAAATGGGAGTGGAACCTATAGAATCCAATCAACTCAATTAGACAGTGGATCTATCGCTTGGATGCTGATTTGTATTTAAGTTAGCCCACTAGGATACAGGAATTGTATCCTCCCTGCAAGGCCAAATTTCTGAAATCATAATTAGGTAGATTCTTTCTTAAAGTCAACAAAATAATCTTCAGATTAATTAATTAACAATACATTAATAATATACAGTTTCAAAATGTATGTATATTATAATGTATTTTGTTTAAAGAATAGCCTCCCTTTTATCACAAAAATACCCATCTAATATACCAATTCAATAAGATGATGACACAAGGTCAGGGGTGCACTCTGGTCTCTTTTCATTTTGCACAGTACAGGTACTAACCTAACATTTGTATAAATAATAAAACCAGTGTGATGTGCAGAAATAAGATATTTGAATTACATAACAACAATGTCAACACAGGACAGCATGAAACCATGGCCATGACAGAAGAGATGCTTCCTTCAGTCATAAGAAAGTCATAAGAATGTTATATGCTCAGCTGCATGGAGTTGACTTTGGTCCTCTGCTTATATTTGACAAGTTTCCTGCTTGGTGTATTTCTGGCACTCCTGGCAATGGGACCTCATTCTATTCCTGGAGTTTTACTGGTGTTGGGAACTGGTTCTTCATGAAAGTTGACCACATATCCTTTATCTACAATGGTGTACTCCTTGCAAGGTGGGCAATGTCAATGATGGCACAATTCTGATGATATATTGTTTATGATTTAATAATGCTTAACTGGGAACCAGTATACAAAGTCATGCACACTAGCTAGCTATAGAACCTGACAATTGGTGGCTTCTGTCATGAGACAGAAGCAGAAGGATCTCTGTGAATCCAAAACCACACTGGGATACACAAGAGTGAATTAGTCTTAAAGATTAACAGAGATCATGCCTTTAATCGCAGCATGACAGATGTAAATAAGGAAGAAGCAAAGGGTCTCATATGAGATTTAATTTCTACTCACAAGGAAGATCTCCATTTCTGGTTGGTAGAGGTGAGAGTTGCTGGCTGGCTGCTTTGTTTCTCTGCTCTTCAGCATTAATCCCAATCATTATCTCTGGGATCTTATTACTCATGCTACATGGAATGGGAGAGTCACCATCATTTAAGAGGTGTGAATTAAGGCAAACTCCACAACATGGATACCATATGCAACACTGATTAAGATACCAAGAAGCTGGTATTAGGTTACCTATAGATATATAGTACTGGCAAATAATACTGGCATAAAAACAAAAGGATATTATGCATTTTGTCTTTTCTTATATAGTATATCAATTAGATTACATTAAATTATATAACTTTTACTATGTAACATTTTATAATTATAAAATATATCATATATTGCACATATATATTTATATACCTATATTATGTCTATATGTATATTTATAGATATAAAGATATATATTTATATATATTATATGTAGTAGCTCTTAGAGTTATTCCATTATATGGGTCTGGGATTCATTTAGCTATCAACAGAGTAGCTTTCTCTGGCAGATAACTAGAACAAATATCAAGATGACACCCCTACATTATGCAAAGAATGAGATACATTGTAATTCTCACCCCTAAGTGGCATAACTCCATCAAATTCTTCCTTTTAGGTAATCACATGAAAGAGGAGGAGGAAAGTGTATAAGGTCCAGTGGCGATTGAAGAGAAAATATTTAGTCATTCAAAATATACGTGATCAAAGCTCACAGTTATTAAACTGGCATACACAGGGCCTGCACAGGTCGGCCTCAGATCCCAGTGTATGAAATGTATATTCCAGTTTGTTTTTTCATTGAATTTCTAAGTTTGAAAACTAGTGTGTCTCTGATTTTTAAGCCTTCTCTTAACACTTTTACTTTTTTGGTATCTCTTTTCCAACATTGAAGAGGAAGTATTGTTTGATATCATTTTATTTTATTTTATTAAATGTAAGTGGAGGATGTGATGGAGATGTCCTTCATATATATGTTTCTTTTATTGGTTAATGAATAAAATGCTGATTATTGGCAAGAAAGTATTGAGGTAGTTGGACAGAATCAGTACATAAGCAGGAACAAACAGGAAAATGCTCTATTATCCACAGAGATTCAGTCCAAATGAACAGGCAGTAAGTTTATCCCCAAATCCACTGTACTATCACCCACTGCACTGATGACAAAGGGAGTCACAAGTCCCAGATACTCCTGGAAGAAGAGCCAAACTGACAAGGAAGCAGTATTTTCCTCAGTCCCCACCAACCAATCCCTCCATTGCATGTGTGACCAAGGAAGTTATGCATTCTAACTGCAACTGTAGGAAGACCAACCACAAGAGCCACAGACCAAATATCACAAATTGTTAGGAAGAGGAAACTGTGGAAGTGCAGGCTCCACCTTCATCAATTGGAGGAAGAGATGGATAGATGACATTTTAAGTATATATTCAACAGCATTGGGAGCAATATGGCAGCATGAGAAACTACTGTTTCTACAACAAAATGACCCGAACAATTCAATGCAACTGAAACACATGGAAATAATCTTAAAAATCAATTCATGAAGACATTAGAGGAACTTAAAGAAGAAATTAGAAATTCCCTTTAAGAAATGGGGAATAGACAAACAAATGATGCAAGAAATCAATGAATCTCAAAAAGAAAATAAAGAAAAAATAAGCAAACTTTTGAAGGGCATGTTATAAAACTTGAAAATCCAAATGAAGGCAATAAAGAAAACAAAAACGAATGGAATTCTGCAAATTAACAACATGAGTAAACAAATAGGAACTACAGATGGATGCTAGCATAGCCAACAGAATGCAAGAGATGAAACAGAGAATCTTCAGCATTGAATATACAATAGAGGAAATAAATTCATCAGTCAAAGAAAATGTTATATCCAACAAATTCTTAACAAATCAACCAGGAAATGTGATACACCACCAATCTACCAAACCTAGGAGTAATAGGAGTAGAAAAATAGATGAATACCAGCTCAAAGGCACAAGAAGTGCATTCAACAATATCTTAGAAGGGCAAAATTTCCCTACTTGAAGAAGGATATGACTATGAAGGTACAAGAATCTTAGAGAACACAAAGTGGACTGGAACAAAAACCAGTACCCCACCATATAATAATTAAGACACTATTCATATAGAACACAGAAAGAACACTAATAACTGCAAAGGAAAAATTTCAAGTTACATAAAAATGCAAACCTATCAGAATTTAACACGAATTCTCAATGGAATCTCTGAAATTAAGGAGGTCATGAACAGATATTCTGAAGACAATAAGATACCAAAGATGCCAGCCAAGACTACTAAACACAGAAAAACTTTTAATCAGAAAAGACAGCAAAAACATAATATTCCATGACAAAACCAGATTTTACCAAATCCAGCCATACAGAAATGACTAGAAGGCAAACTACAACCCGAGGAAGTTAGCTGTACCCAAAAAACACAGGAGTCACATATTCTCACACCAGAAACTCAAAAGAAGTAAAACACAGGAACACTACCACCACCACGAAAACACACATATAACAGGAAGTAACGATCACTTTTCTTTAATATCTCTTAATATTAATTGACTCAATTCACCTCCAAAAGATGCAGGCTATCAGATTGAATACAAAGAGGACCCATCCTTCTGATGTATACATAAAATACAGGTCAGTCTCAAAGACTGACATTACATCAGAGTAAAGGGTTGGAAAAAGGATTATCTATCCAATAGATCTAAGAAAGAAGTGGTGTAACTATGCTAATATCTAACACAGTAGAAGTCAAACCAATATAAATCAAAAGATATGGAGAAAGATATTTCATATTGATCACAGAAAAAATATATAAGGTTGATATGTCACTTCTGTGCACCTACGATCCAAACAAAACGACACCATATTTGTGAAACAAACATTACTAAAGTTTAAATCACATATCAAAACCCATACTCTAATAAAGGGAGACTTTAATACCCTTCTATCACCACTGGACAGGTTTGCCAGACAGAAACATAACATAGAATAAGTGAGCTAACATAAGTTATGACTCAAATGAACTTAACACACAGCTATAGAATATTTCACCAAAATACAAAAGAATATACCTTATTCACAACACCTCTTGGAACCTTATCTAAAACTGAGCCCATATACAGTAATAAAGCAAACCTCAGCACACAGAAAAAAATGGAATGACTCCTGGTTCTTATAGGATGACATGGCTTAAATTTAGGATTTCACAAGAACTCTAATTGCAGAAAATCTACAAACTCATGAAATTGAACAATTCTCGAATAATCACTGGAACAAGGAAGATATAAAAAATAAATTACAAACTTTCTAGAATTCAATGAAAATTAAAAACAATGTACCCAAATTGATAGCACACTGTGAGAGCAATGCTAAGAGAAAATTTTACAACACCAAATGCATAAATAAAGGAACTGAAGAACTTCCACACTAGTACCTTAAAAGCACACCTGAAAGCCCTAGAAGGAAAATGTGCAAACTCACCAAGGAGGAACTGATGATAAGAAATAAACCACTTATGGGATGAAATAAATTAGGTAGTAACAAAAAGCACAACACAAAGAATCAATGAAACAAATAGATGGTTCTTCAAGATAATCAACAAGATAGACAATCATTTATCCAAACTAACCAAAGGACAGAGAGAGAATATCCAAATTAACAAAATCAAGAAGGAAAAGGATGACATAACAAAAGACACCAAGGAAATCCATGGAAATTTTATGTCGTGATTTGAAAATCTGCAGGTCACAAAAGTTAAAAATAGATGGATTCTGTCTTTATAGCCAGTCTGTTAGCCTGTGTCTTTTTTTACGTGAGTTGTGGCCATTAATATTGAGGGATATCAGTGACCATTCATTGTTACTTCTTGTTTGCCTTGGTTTTGGTGGTGTTGGTGTTGGTATTGTACGTGAATTTCCATCCCTTTTCTCTTTTAGGTGTTGGTAAAGTGAGATTATCTATTATATATATTTTTGTGGGTGCAGTTAACTTCCTTGGGCTGGAGTTTTCCTTCTAGCCCTTTCTGTATGGCCGAGTTTGTGGATAGATACTGTTTAAATTTAGTATTATCATGGAGTATTTACTTTGTCCATTTATGGTTATTGAAAACATTGCTGGGCAGAGTAGTGTGGTCTGGCATCCATGATCCCCTACCATCTTCAGAAAGTCTGAACAGGGCCTTCTGTCTTTCATTGTTTCCTCTGAGAAGTCAGGTGTTATTCTGAGAGGTCTGCCTTTATATGTTACCCGGCCCTTCTCCTTTGCAGTTTTAATACTTTCATTTATTATGTGTTTATTGTTTTGAATATTATGTGATGAATGAACATTTGTTTTTTTCTGCTCCAGTGTATTCAGTATTCTGTGCAACTCTCGAATTTTCAGACATATCTTTCATAGAGTTGGGGAAGTTTTCTTCTAAGATTTTGTTGAATACACTTTTTTATGCCTTTGAGATTAACTTCTTTTCCTTTTTATGCCCCTATTATTCTTCATGTTCATCTTTTCATGCTGTCCCAGATTTTCTGCATGTTTCTCATACAGGC
>NW_024430281.1:0-1010 GCF_017639785.1 Mesocricetus auratus
TGATCATGACCCTCTGAATGTGGGTGTCAGTGAGGAGGCCTATGTAATCTATTGAGCCTTGGATAGTAGATCAGTATGTATCGCAGGTATACAAATGGGTTTTGAACTCCAATCCAACAGTTAGAATTGCATTCTCACCCTGAAATCTTGGGGATGGTCTAGGCTCTGCCCTGGATGAAATGACAGACAATGGTCAGCCCCATGGAGGGGCTCAACCTCCCTGGTGAAATGAGGGGATATTAGGGGGGTTGGTTTGAGGACACTGGAGGAGGGGAGGGAAACAGAGTGGGACCTGGAATTGACATATGAAGCAGCCTTATTTCTAATTTAAATTAAAAATCATAAAAAACACATGATGGAAGACACTCAATCTTGCTATAATTTTTTTTGCTCAGTGCTTTACCATACTCATGAACAGCAATAAGGAACACTCACTCATAGATACTCATACCCACAAAAAATAACACACTAAAAAAGAAAATATCATACATTCAAAGGCAATACATGCATAGTGGAATGCTCAACTCAAACTGTAAGTACAATGAAGGCAAAATATAACCTATTGAAACACACAAAGATTCTGATGGCTAGCCTACATGAGTATGTCCACTAGGAATAACACTTTGATTATAGAAATAAACAGTACTTTCTTAGAACACACAAATCTCACCAACCATACCCATTAAGCCATGACTTGAGAAGATGCCTATGAAGTGACAGGAAGAAATAAATTGTACTAAAGAGTAAGGAAGCGAACGACTGTAAGGGCTTTGAGAAACACTAGAAAATTCACAGGAGTTAACATTCATCCATTAATCTGAATGCCGGAATATAATGGACTCAACTGCCTATGAAAATCCTCAAATGTACTATGGATGGAAGCCATTTAGGTTTCCTCTGGGCCTTCTCTCTCTCATTGTAAGATTCATTCCCCCATACTCATCCCTAGCTATGTAACAGAACACACTGGCAGCCTTGTCTTCTGCCTCTGCTACCATCACCTGTGAGTC
>NW_024430282.1:0-35605 GCF_017639785.1 Mesocricetus auratus
TTTAGGTGGAATGGATTTGTTTAGTTTAGGATACGTATATTATAACTTAATTATCACCCTCTACGTATATATGTTGTATATGTTTGAGTTTGTATCAAATTTAAATCTTATATTTAGACTAAAAGGGGAATTGTAGGAGTGAACCCCAAAAAGCTATCCGCCCAACAGGGCGGGGTCAAGGTAGAGATAAAAGGAAGTGAAAGGAAAAGGGCCTTCCCTTTTTTCTGCTGGAAGCCAGCCACGCTACTGGCTCCTGGTCAGTGCAACTCTCTCTCTCTCTCTCTCTGATAAATAAATATATTGTTTTCCATATATAGCCTCGATAGTTACACACGTAGTTTCTCACACAGTGTTGTATCGTTTGATTTCAAGAACTTATGCATAAAGTTTCTAACACTGTGCTGTATGTTAATTTTCAATAAGATACAGGTGAAGATTCTCACACAGTCTTCTATCCTTGGTTTTCAAAATTTACTTATGTAGTTTCTCACAAAGGGTTATTTCATTAGTTTTCAAGAAGTTATGCATGTAGTTTCGAACTAAATGTTGTATCATTAGTTTTGAAGAAGTTATGAATATAGATTCTCACCAGTGTTGGATGGTTAGTTTTCAAGAAGTTAAACACCTAGTTTCTCACAAGGTGTTGTGTGGTTTGTTTTCAAGATGTTACACTTGTAGATACTCACACAGTGTTGTATCCTTTGTTTTCAAGAAATTACACTTGTAGATTGTCACATAGGTTTGGATCGTTAGTTTTTAATAAGTTATACATGTAGATTCTTACACTGGGTTGTATCATTAGTTTTCAATAAGTTATACGTGTAGATACTCACTCAGTGTTGTAATATTTATTTTCAGTAGGATACATTTGTAGATTCTCACACAGTTCTGTGTCGTTAGCTTTCAAGAAGTTACGCTTGTAGTTTCGCACGCAGTGTTGTATCATTAGTTTTCAAGAAGTTACTAATGTAGTTTGTCACACAGAGTTATTTCATTAGGTTTCAACAAGTTACAAACGTAGATTCTCACAGAGAATTGTATCAATAGTTTTCAAGAAGTTACGTATATAGAATCTCTGACAGTGTTGTATCGTTAGTTTTCAAGAAGTTACACATGAAGTTTCTCACACAGTGTTGTATCGTTAGTTTTCACGCAGCTTCACATGTAGTTTCTCAAACACGGTTGTATCTTTGGTTTTCAAGAAGTTTAGCGTATAGATTCTCAAACAGTGTTCTATCATTATTTTGGAGAATTTCCACATGTAAGTTCTCAACAATAACCCTAACCCTAACTCAACCCTAATCCTAACACTAAACGTAACCCTAACCCTAACACTAACACTAACCCTAACCCTACAAGTTAGGTTTCAAGTAGTTACACATGGAGTTTTGCTTAGAGTTTTGTACAGTTAATTTTCAATAAATAACAAGTATAGATTCTCACACAATGTTGTATCGTTAGTTTTCAAGAAGTAACCAAGATAGATTCTCACACAGTGTTGTATCATTAGTTTTCAAGAAGATATGCATGTAGTTTCTCATAGCATGTTATATAGTTAATTTTAAAAGTGTTATGCATATAGGTCTTCAGACAGTGTTGTATCGTCAGTTTTCAAGAAGTTACCCATGTAGTTTCTAACACAATAATGTATCCTTTGTTTTCAAGAAGTTATGCATGAAGTTTCTCACACAGTGTTGTATGGTTAGGTTTCAAGCATTTTTGCATGCAGTTTCTCACGCAGTGTTGTATTGTTAGTTTTCAAGAAGTTACGCTTATAGATTCCCAATCAGTGTTGTATAGTTAGTTTTTAAGAAGTTACACATATAGATCCTCAGATAGTGTTGTATTGTCAGTTTTCAAGAAGTTACAAATGTAGTTTCTCACACAGAAATGTACCGTTTGTTTTCAAGAAGTTACGCATGAAGTTTCTCACACAGAGTTGTATCGATGGTTTTCAAGAAGTTAAGCATATAGATTCTCATACAGTGTACTATCGCTAATTTTCGAGGAGCTACACATGAAGTTTATCAACCCTAACCCTAGCCCTAAACCTAACCCTAATACTAAACCTAAGCCTAACCCTATCCCAAACCGTAATACTAACCCTAACCCTAACCCTTACCAAACCCTTACCTTATACCTAAACTTCAACCCTAACCCTAAGACTACCCTATCCCTAAACCTAACCGTAACCCTAACCCTCAACCTAAACCTAAACCTAAACCTAAAACTAAGCCTAACCCTACTAGTTATGTTTCAGGTAGTTAAGCATGGGGTTTTGAATAGAGTTTTGTACAGTTAGTTTTCAATAAGGTACGTGTACAGATTCTCACACAATCTTGTATTGTTACTTTTCATGGAATTACGCATGAATTTCTCATAGATTTTTATATAGTTTGTTTTCAAGAAGTTACGGATGTAGATTATATCACAGTGTTGTAGCGTTAATTTTCAAGAAGTTACACTTGTAGATTCTCACACAGGGTTGTATCGTTAGTTTTCAATGATTTACACGTATAGATTCTCACACAGTGTTGTATCTTTAATTTTCAATAAGATACACGTGTGGATTCTCAAACAGTGTTGTATCATTAGTTTTCAAGAAGTTACTAATGTAGTTTCTCACACAGTGATATATCATTAGTTTTCAAGATTTACACATATAGAATCTCACACAGAGTTGTATCCTTAGATTCAATGTAGTTACACACGTAGTTTCTTACACCAAGAAATTATACATGTACTTTCTAACACTGTGCTGTATCGTTAGTTTTCAATAATTTACATGTGTAGATTGTCACACAGCGTTGTATGTTAATTTTCAATTAGATACACGTGTAGATTCTCACACAGTGTTGTATTGTTAGTTTTCAATAAGTTAGTATTGTTGTTTCTCAGAAAGAGTTAGTTTTCAAGAAATTATGCGTGTTGTTTCAAACTCAGTGTTGTATCGTTAGTTTTCAAGAATTTAAACACTTAGTTTCTCACACAGCGTTGTGTCTTTTATTTTCAAGAAGTTATGCTTGTAGATTCTAACACTGTGTTGGATCGTTAATTTTCAATAAGATAAACATGTAGATTCTCACACATTGTTGTACCTTTAGTTTTAGAGACATTACTAATGTAGTTTCTCACACAGAGTTATTTCATTATTTTTCAAGTAGTAATGCACGTGGTTTCGAACTCAGTGTTGTATAGTTAGTTTTCAAGTAATTATGAACACAGATTCTCACACAGTGTTGGATCATTAGTTTACAAGAAGTTAAATACATAGTTTCTCAAACAGGGTTGTATAGTTGGTTTGCAATATGTTAAGCGTATAGATTCTCATAAAGTGTTCTATCATTAAATTTCAAGAACTTACACATGTAGGTCCTCACCCCGAACACTAACCCTAAAGCTAACCATAACCCTAACCCTAACCCTACTGTAACCTTAACCTTAACCCTAACCCTAAACCTAACCCTAATTTTAGGATTCAAGTAGTTACTCATGGAGTTTTGCAAAGTGTTTTGTACAATTAGTTTTCAATAAGTCACCTGTATAGTTTCTCACACAGGTTTCTATCGTTACTTTATATGGAGTTAAGGATGAAGTTTCTCATAGAGTTTTATATAGTTAGTTTACAAGAAGCTACACACATAGATTATCACACAGTGTTGTACCGTTAGTTTTTAATAAGATACACGTTTCGATTCTCCCACTGTGTTGTATCATTAATTTTCAAGATATATAGAGATTCTAACACAATATTGTATCGTTCGGTTTCAAGAAGTAACCAAGATTCTCAGACAGTGTTGTATCGTTAGTTTTCAAGAAGATATGCGTGTAGTTTCTCATACAGTGTTATATAGTTAATTTTCAAGAAATTACACATGTAGTTTTTCACACAGTGTTCTATCATTACTTTTCAAGAAGTATGCTTATAGATTCCCAAAGAGTGTTGTATGTTTAGTTTTTAAAGATTTAAGCAAATAGATCCTCAGACAGTATTGTATCTTCAGTTTTCAAGAAGTTACACATGTAGTTTCTCACACAGAAATGTATCATTTGTTTTCAAGAAGTTACACATGTAGTTTCTCACACAGTGTTGCATCCTTTATTTTCAAGCATTTTCACATGCAGTTTCTCACACAGGGTTATATCATTGGTTTTAAAGAAGTTAAGCATATATATTCTCATGCAGTGTTCTATCATTAATTGTTGAGAAGTTACACATGTAAGTTCTGAACACTAACCCTAACCCTAAACGTAACCCTAATCCTACCCCTAACCCTAACCCCAACCCCAACCCAAACCATAAACCTAAACCTAAACCTAGCCCTAACCCTATCCCTAAACCTAAACTAACTCTAAACTTAACCCTAATCCTAAACCCTAACTCTAACCCTACCCTAAAACTCACCCTAACCCTAAACCTAAACCTAACACTAAGCCTAACCCTAACACTACCAGTTAGATTTCAAGTAGTAATGCATTGAGTATGCATAGAATTTTTTACAGTTAGTTTTCAATAAATTACACATATACTTTCTCACACAGTGTTGTATCTTTACTTTTCATGGAATTATGCATGAAGTTTCTCAGAGAGTTTTATATAGTTTTTTACAAGAAGTTACAGATGTTGATTATAACACAGTGTTGTACCGTTAATTTTCAAGAAGTTATGCTTATAAATTCTCACAGAGTTTTGTATCATTAATTTTCAAGGAGTTACACGAGTAGCTACAGACAGTGTTGTATAGTTAGTTTTCCAGAAGTTACAAATGTATTTTCTCACACAGAGTTATTTTGTTAGATTTGAAGAAGTTATGCATTCAGTTTAGAATTCAGAGTTGTATAGTTAAATTTCAAGAAGTTACTTCGATATACTCTCACACAGTGCTGTATTGTTACTTTTCAATAAGTTACACACATAGATACTCACACAGTGTTTGATCATTTGTTTTTAAGGAGTTACAAATGGAGATTCTTACAGTGTCATATCCTTAATTTTCAAGATGTTACACATGTCGTTTCTCAAACAGTGTTCTGTCATTTTTATAAGTTACATGTGAAGAATATCAATCAGTTTTGTATCGTTAGTTTTCAATAAGTTACCCGTGTGTATTCTCACACAATGGTGTATCATTGATTTTCAAGAAGTCATGCGTTCAGTTTACAACTCAGTGTTGTACCATTAGATTTCAAGAAGTTGCAGATATATATTCTTACACAGTGCTGTATCGTTAGTTTTCAATAAGTTAGGAATATAGATTCTCACACAATATTGTATCGTTGTTTTCAATATGTTACTCATGTAGTTTCTCGCAAGGTGTTGTTTCCTTTGTTTTCAATAAGTTACTCATATAATATACAGGCAGGTTTGTATCGTTAGTTTTCAAGAAGTTACACATGTAGTCACTCACATTGTGTTGTATCATTAGTTTTCAAGAAGTTACAAATGCAGTTTCTCACACAGTGTTGTATCATTTGATTTCATGATGTTACACTTGTAGATTCTCAGACAGTGTTATGTAATTTTTTTTCAAGAAGTAGGCATATAGATTCAAACACAGGGTTGTATCATTATTTTTCAATAGGATACACGTTGTAGATTCTCACACAGTGTTGTTTCGTTAATTTTCAGTAAGTTACACGTGTAGATTCTCACACAGTTTTGTATCATTAGTTTTCAATACGTTATACATGTAGATTCTCACATAGTGTTGCATTTTAATTTTCTTTTTTTATCATTTTTTATTTTAATTTTAAATAGCTTGTTTTACATGTCAATCCCAGTTCCCTCTCCCCTCCTCCCGCACTCCCCTTCCACCCTCCCTCCCACCCTATTGCCAAATCCTTCCTCATAGGGGATATCTAGAGTCTATCATTTTACTCTTGGTAGGGTCAAGGCACTCCCCCTAAGAGTCCAGGCTGAGAGAGCATCTCTCTTTGTGCGATAGGCACATGAAGACAGATTGTATACCAGGGATAGACACTGATCCACAGCTCAGGGCCCCATAGGTTGCCCAGACCTTCTCACTGACACTCACATTTGGGGGGTCCAGTTCAGTCCCATGCTGGCCTCCCCACTGTCGGTCTGGTGTCCAAGAGCTCTCCCCTGTTCAGATCAGCTGTCTCTGCTGGTTTTGCCAGCCCATTCTTTGCCAATTTGCTCATCACTCCTTGCTCTCTGTCACTGGGTTCCTTGGGTTCAGTTCAGTGCTTAGTTGTGTGTTTGCCTCTGCTTCCATCAGTCACAGGATGAAGGCTCCCGGATGGTTATAGACATCAAGTTCATTATCAGGAATGGGCATTCGAGGTGGTCCTTCCACTATTGCTTATCTTGCCAATTGATGTTATACCTTTAGATCACTCGAGGTCACTCTGGTGCCTGATCTGTCTTCGATCCAGAGGGGTAAAGAGGAAGGGAGTTGGTCATGGGGGAACAGGAATTTGAGGGGGTGGGGGTAAAATAGGGGGAAGAGGGAAGCATTTTAATTTTCAATACGTTACACATGTAGATTCTCAGACAGTGTTGCTTCATTAGTTTTCAAGAAGTTATGCTTATAAATTCTCACACAGTGTTGTATCCTTAGTTTTCAAGAAGTTACACCTGTAGATTCTCAAGACAGTGTTGTACCATTAGTTTTCAAGATGTTATGCTTATAGATTCTCACACAGTGTTTTATCATTAGTTTTCAATACGTTGCACATATAGATTCTCAGACAGTGTTATGTCCTTTATTTTCAAGAAGTTACACTTACAGATCCAAACCCAGTGTTATATTGTTACTTTTCAATAAGATATACGTGTAGTTTCTCACACAATGTTGGATACTTCGTTTTCAAGAAGTTACGCTTATAGATTCTCACACAGTGTTGTATAGTTGATATTCAAGAAGTTACACGTGTAGATTCTCAACAAAGTTGTATCACTAGTTTTCAGGCAGTTACGCTTATAGATTCTCACACAGTGTTGTATCATTAGTTTTCAATACGTTACACATGTAGTTTCTCAGACAGTGTTGTGTCTTTATTGTTAAGAAGTTGCACATACAGAATCAAAAACAGTGTTGTATCGATACTTTTCAAGAAGATATATGTGTAGATTCTCAGAAAGTGTTGTTTCGTTAGTTTTCAAGAAGTTACACTTACAGATTCTCACACAGTGTTGTATCCTTAGTTTTCAAGAAGTTACATATGTAGATTCTCTTGACAGTGTTCTATCATTCGTTTTCAATACGTTACCCATGTAGATTCTCACACTTTGATGTGGCTTTCATTTTCCATAAGTTACACGTGTAGATTCTCAGATATTGTTGTATCATTAGTTTTCCAGATGTTACTAAAGTAGTTTCTCACAGACTTATTTCGTTAGTTTTCAGCAAGTTATGCATTCAGTTTACAACCCAGCGTTGTATCGTTAGATTTCAAGAAGTTACGTAGATAGTTTCTCACAGTGTGTTGTATCTTTAGTTTTCAAGGACATACATATATAGATTCTCACACAGTGTTGTATCAATAGTTTTCAATATTTTGAAATTGTAGTTTCTCAGACAGTGTTGTTTCCTTTATTTTCAAGAGTTACACTTACAGATTCAAACCCAGTGTTGCATCGTTTCTTTGCAATAAGATATACGTATAGATTCTCAAACCGGTTTGTATCCTTAGTTTTCAATAATTACACGTGTAATTCTCACACAGTGTTGTATCGTTAATTTTCAATGAGTTACACGTGCAGATTCTCACACAGTGTTGTATCATCAGTTTTCCAGAAGTTACTAAGCTACTTTCTCACAGAGTTATTGTGTTAGTTTTCAAGAAGTTATGCTTTCATGTTAGAACCCAGAGTTGTATCCTTAGATATCAAGAAGTAACCTAGGTATATTCTCAGTCTTTGTTTTATCATTAGTTTTGAAGAACTTACATATATAGGTTCTCCCACAGTGTGGTATCGTTAGATTTCAAGAAGTTATGCATTCAGTTTAGAACTCAGTGTTGTATCGTTAGATTTCTTGAAGTTATGCTTATAGATTCTCACACAGTGTTGTATCACTAGTTTTCAAAATGTTACACGTATAGATTGTCATTCAGTGTTGTGTCCTTTTTGTTAAGAAGTTACACATATAGATTCAAACACAGTGTTCTATCATTAATTTTCAATAAGATAAAGGTGTAGATTCTTAGTGTTGTTTCGTTAGTTTTCGATTAGTTATTCATATTGTTTCTCACACAGTTTTGTGACGTTAATTTTCAATAAGGTACACGTGTACATTCTCAGACAGTGTTGTTTCATTAGTTTCAAGGAATTACATGTTTTGATTCTGAAGACAGTGTTGTATCATTAGTATTCAAGAAGTTACATTTATAGACATTCACACAGTGTTGTATTATTAGTTTTCAAAACGTTACAAGTGTAGATTTTCACATACTGTTGTATATTCTGTTTTCAATAAGTTACTCGTGTAGATTCTCAGACAGTGCTGTATCATTAATTTTCAATAAGTTACACGTGTAGATACTCACAAAGTATTGTATAATTTTTTTCTATAAGTTACACGTATAGTTTCTCAGACAGTGTTGTATCGATCGTTTTCAAGAAAATACACTTAAAGATTCTCACATAGTGTTGTATCATTAGATTTCAAAAAGTTACATGTGTAGATGCTCACACAGTTTTGTATCGTTAGTTTTCAAGAAGTTACGCATGTAGATCCTCAGACAGTGTTCAGTACTTTATTTTCAAGATGTTACACATATAGATTCAAACACAGGTTTTTATCATTACATTTCAATAAGATACAAGTGTAGGTTCTCACAAAGTTTTGTATTGTTAATTTTCAATAAGTTACACGTATAGATTCTCAGACAGTGTTGTATGATTTGTTTTCAAGAAGTTACATGTGTAGATTTTCAGACAGTGTTGAGATGTTTATTTTCCAGGAGTGAAGCATAAAGTTTTAAACACAGGGTTGTATCATTACTTTACAAAAAGATACACGTATAGTTTCTCACACCGTGTTGTATTGGTAATTTTCAATAAGCTACAGGTGTAGATTCTCAGACATTGTTGTATCGATAATGTTCAATAAATTAAACTTGTAGATTCTCACACAGTCTTGTATCATAAATTTTCAATAAGTTACACAAGTAGATTCTCAGACAGTGTTGTATCGTTAGTTTACCAGAAGTTACTAATGTAGTTTATCACAGAGTTATTTCGTTAGTTTTCATGAAGTTATGCATTCAGATTACAACCCAGAGTTGTATCATTAGATTTCAAAAGCGACTTAGATAGATTCTCACACAGTGTTGTATCGTTAGTTTTCAAGAACTTACACATATAGATTCTCACACAATGTTGTATCGTTAGTTTCAAGATGTTATGCATTCAGTTTAGAACTCAGTATTGTATCGTTAGATTTCAAGATGTTACACTTATAGATTCTCACATAGTCTTGTATTATAAGTTTGCAGTATGTTACACGTGTAGATTCTCAGACAGTGTTGTATCATTAGTTTTTCAAGTAGTTACACGTGTAGTTTCTGATACAGTGTTGTATCATTAGTTTTCAATAAGTTACACCTGTAGATTCTCAGACAGTTTTCCAGTAGTTACTAATGTAGATTCTCACACAAAGATATTACGTTAGTTTTCAAGAAGTTATGCATTTAGTTTAGAATTCAGGATTGTATCATTAGATTTCAAGAAGTTACGCTTATAGATTCTCACACAATGTTGTAGCATTAGTTTTCAAAACGTTACACGTGTAGATTGTCAGAATGTTTTCTCCGTTATTTTTCCACAGTGTTGTATCGTTACTTTTCAATAAGATACAGATGTAGATTCTCAGACAGTGTTTTATCAATAGTTTTCAAGAATTTCAAGAAGTTACATGTGTACATACTTACACAGTCTTGTATCGTTAGTTTTCAAGAAGTTACACATGTAGATTCTCTGACAGTGTTGAGTACTTTATTTTCAAGAAGTTACTCATATATAGTTTCAAACAGTTTTGTATCGTTAGTTTTAAATAAGATATATGTATAGTTTCTCACACAGAGTTGTATCGTTAATTTTCTTTTTTTTTTTGGTTTTACGAGACAAGGCTGCTCTGTATTGTTTTGGAGGCTGTCGGGCCAGCCTGGCCTCGAACTCACAGAGATCTGCCTGCCTCTGCCTTTCCGAGTGCTGTGTTAAAGGTGTGCACCATCACTGCCCGGCATGTATCGTTAATTTTCAATAAGTTACACGTATAGATTCCCAGACAGTGTTGTATCGTTTGAAGAAGTTACACGTGTAGATTATCAGAGAGTGCTGAGACGTTTATTTTCAAGAAGTTATGCATATAGTTTCAAACATAGGGCTGTATCATTACATTTCAAAAACATACAAGTGTAGATTCTCACACAGGGTTGTATCGTTAATTTTCAATAAGTCTCACATCTAGATTCTCAGACAGTGTTGTTTCGTTAAATTTCAATTATTTTCATGTGTAGATTGTCACACAGAGTTGTATCGTTAATTTTCAATATGTTACAAGTATAGATTCTCAGACAGCATTGTATCATTAGTTTTCAAGAAGTTACACGTGTAGACTATCAGATTGTGTTGAGTCGTTTATTTTCAAGAAGTTAGGCATACAGTTTCAAACAGAGGGTTGTATCATTACTGTTCAACAAGATACAAATGTAGTTTCTCACACAGTGTTGTATTGTTAATTTTCAATGAGCTACACGTGTAGATTCTCAGACAGTGTTGTTTCATTAAATTTCAATAAGGTACACGTGTAGATTCTCACACAGAGTTGTATCATTAATTTTCAATAAGGTACACCTGTAGATTTTCACACAGTGTTGTAACGTTAATGTTCCATAAATTAAACTTGTAGATTTTCACATAGAGTTGTATAGTAAATTTTCAATGAGTTCCTAGAATTCAATGAGAATGAAGACACAACATACCCAAACCTATGGAACGCATTGAAAGCAGAGCTACGGGGAAGTTCATAGTACTAATTGCCCGAATGAAGAAACTGGAAAATAGTTATACTAGAGAATAACAGCACAGCTGAAAGCTCTGAACACAAAGAAGCAAATTCCCCAGGAGGAGTAGATGCCAGGAAATAATCAAATTGAGGGCTGAAATAAATAATGTAGAAACTAGGAAAACAATACAAAGAATCAATACAATGAAGAGATGGTTCATTGAGAAAATCAACATGATAGACTAACCTTGTCCAAACTTACCAAACAGCAGAGAGTGAACATGCAAATTAACAAAATCAGAAAAGAAAAGCGGGACATAACAATGGACTCTGAGGAAATCCAGAGAATCATCAGGTCATACTTTCAAAACCTGTACTCCACAAAATTCGAAACTTTAAAGGAAATGGACAACTTTCAGGATATGTATCACTTGCCAAAACTAAAAAAAGAAGAGATAAGCAATTTAAACCCTATGGAAATAGAAGCAGTCATCAAAAGTCTCCCAACCAAAAAAAGCCTAGGTCCAGATGGCCTCAGTGCAGAATTCTACCAGAAATTCAAAGAACAGCTTATACCAATTCTTCTCAAAGTATTCCACGCAATAGAAGCAGAAGGGTCTTTGTCAAAGTCTTTCTATGAGGCTTCAATAACCTTGATCCCCAAGCCACACAAATACACAACTATGAAAGGGAACTTCATACCAATATCCCTCATTAACATTGATGGAAAAATACTCAATAAAATACTGGCAAATCGGATCCAAGAACACATCAAAACAATCATTCACCACGATCAACTATGTTTCATCCCAGGGATGCAGGGATGGTACAACATCTGAAAATCCATCAACATAATCCACCACATAAACAAGCTGAAAAACAAATATCACATGATCATCTCACTAGATGCTGCAAAAGCCTTTGAAAAAATCCAACACCCCTTCATGATAAAGGTCTTGGAGTGATCTGGAATAACAGGGACATACTTAAACATAATAAAAGCTATATACAGTAAACCAACAGCCAATATCAAACTAAATGGACAGAATCTCAACGCAATTCCTCTAAAATCAGGAACAAAACAAGGCTGTCCACTCTCTGCATACCTTTTCAACATTGTCCTTGATGTTCTAGCCAATGCCATACGACAACAAAAGGGGATCAAGGTGATACAAATTGGGAAGGAAGAGGTCAAACTTTCACTGTTTGCAGATGCTATGATAGTTTATATAAATGTCTCAAAGAACTCTACCAGGGAACTCTTACAGCTGATTAACACCTTCAGCAAATGGCAGGCTACAAGATCAACTCAAGGAAATCAGTAGCCCTAATATATACAGATGATAAAGGGGCTGAGAAAGAAATCAGAGAAACATCACCATTTACAAAGGCCACAAACAACATTAAATACCTTGAGGTAACACTAACCAAACAAGTGAAAGACCTGTATCGCAAGAACTTTGAATCTTTAAAGAAAGAAATTAAAGAAGCCCTCAGAAATGGAGAGATCTCCCATGCTCTTGGATAGGTATTATCAGTGTAGTAAAAATGGCAATCCTGCCAAAAGCAATCTACAGATTCAATGCAATCCCCATGAAAATCCTAGCACAATTCTTCACAGATATTGAAAGAACAATAAGCAATTTTGTATGGAAAAACAAAAGACCCAGGATAGCCCAACAAACCTTTTCAACAAGGCAGCGTCTGGAGGCATCACCATCCCTGACTTCAAGCTCTATTATAGAGCTATAGTCCTGAAAACAGCTTGGTATTGGCACAAAAATTGACATGTAGACAAATGGAGTTGAATTGAAAACCCGGATATTAACCCTAACACGTATGAACATCTGATCTTTGACAAAGTAGCTTAAAATATACAATGGAATAAAGAAAGAATCTACAACAAATGGGGCTGGCATAATTGGAGGCTGGCATGTAGAAGAATGCGGATAGCACCATGTTTATCCCCATGCACAAAACTTAAGTCTAAATGGATCAAAGACCTCAACATAAATCCAGCCACAATGACCCTCTTAGAAGAGAAAGTGGGTTGTACCCTTGAATGAATTGGTTCAGGAGACAACTTCCTGAACATAACACTACTAGCACAGACATTGAGATCAACAATTAATAAATGGGACCTTGTGAAACTGAGAAGCTTCTGTAAGGCAAAGGACAAAGTCAGTAAGACAAAAAGGCAGCCCACAGAATGGGAAAAATATTCACTAATCACACATCTGACAGAGGATTGATCTCCAAATTTTACAAGGAAATCAAGAAGCAAGTCTCCAAAACACCAAAGGATCCAATTAAAAAGTGGGCGGCAGAACTAAATAGAAAATTTTGAATACAGGAGTCTAAAACAGCTGAGAGGCACTTGAGAAAGTGCACAACATCCTTAGCCATCTGGGAAATGCAAATCAGAACATCTATGAGATACCATCTCACTCCTGTCAGAATGGCTAAAATCAAAATCAAGAAATTATGCATTCAGTTTAGAATTCAGTGATGTATCATTAGGTTTCAATAAATTACGAATATAGTTTCTCACTCAATGTTGTATCGTTTGTTTTCAAGATGTTACAAAGTATCCCACAAAGTGTTGTTTCCTTTGTTTTCAATAAGTTATGCTTATAGTTGTTCAGGCAGATTTCTCTCCTTTATTTTCAAGAAGTTACCCATGTAGTTTCTCACACTCTGTTGTATCTTTAGTTTTCAAGTGTTACACATATAGTTACTCACAAATGTTTTATCATTAGTTTTCAAGAAGTTACACGTGTAGATTCTCACAGTGTTGTATCGTTAGCTTTCAAGAAGTTACAATTACAGATTCTCACACAGTGTTGTATCATTAGTTTTCAATAAGTTCCATGTGTAGATTCTCAGAAAATGTTGTATCGTTAATTTTCAATAAGTTACACGTGTATATTCTCACACAGTGTGTGTCTTTAATTTTCAAAAAGTTACATATGTAGATTCTCAGGCAGTGTTGTATCGTTAGTTTTCCAGATGTTACTAATGTAGTTTCTCACACAGAGTTATTTCATTAGTTTTCAAGAAGTTATGCATTCAGTTTAGAACCCATAATTGTGTCCTTAGATTTCAAAAAGTTACATACATAGAATCTCACACAGTGCTGTATCTTTAGTTTTTAATAAGTTACATACATAGATACTCATACAGTGTTGTATAGTTTGTTTTTAAGAAATTACCAATGTAGATACTCTCACAGTGTTGTACCATGAGTTTTCAAGAAGTTATTTCAAGAAGTTACGTAGAAAGATTCTTACACAGTGCTGTATCGTTAGTTTTCAAGAACTTATGTATATAGATTCTCACTCTGTGTTGTATCATTAGTTTTCAATATGTTACAGGTGGGAATGCTCATTCAGTGCTGTATTTTCAGTTTTAAAGTAGTTATCCATTCAGTTAAGAACCCAGGTTTGCATCTTAAAATTTCAAGACGTATATAGATTCTCACACAGTTCTGTATCGATAGTTTTCAATAAGTTATGATATGGATTCTGACACAGTGTGTATCGTTAGTTTTCAGTAAGTTATGCCTATATATTCTCAAGACAGTGTTGTATCATTTGTTTTCAAGAAGTGTTGCTTATAGATTCTCAAACAGTGTTGCATCACTAGTTTTCAGTTTGTTACACCTGTAGATTCTCACAGAGTTTTGTATCTTTACATTTCAATAAGTTACACGTATAGATTCTCAGACAGTGTTGTGTCCTTTATTTTCAAGTAGTTACACATAAAGATTCAAACACTGTATTGTATCGCTACTTTTCAAGATGAAACATGTGTAGGTTCACAGAGGGTTATTTTTCAAGTGGTTACACATGTAGATTCTCACACAGTGTTGTTTTGTTAGTTTTCAAGGAGTTACACTTATAGATTCTCAGACAATGTTGAGTTGTTAATTTTCAGTATTACACGTGTAGATTCTCAGACAATTTCTATCGTTAATATTCAATAAGTAACACATATAGATACGAAGACAGTGTTGTATCATTAGTTTTCAAGATGTGATGCTTATACATTCTCACACAGTGTTGTATCGTTAGTTTTCAAGAAGTTATACATTAAGTTTAGAAATCAGTGTTGTATCGTTAGATTTCAAGAAGTTACATATATAGATAATCACACAGTGTTGTATCATTAGTTTTCAATAAGTTACTGAATATTGATTCTCACGCAATGTGGTATCATTTGGTTTTCAAGATGTTACTCATGTAGTTTCCCTTAAAGTGTTGTTTCTCATGTTTTCAATAAGTTACAATTATAGATGTGCATGAATATTTGTATCGTTAGCTTTCAAGTAGCTATGCATGTAGTTTCTCACACAGTGTTGTAACATTAGTTTTCAATACGTTACACACGTAGATTCTCACATGGTGTTGTATCTTTAATTTTTAATAAGTTACACGTGTTTTTTCTCAGACAGCATTGCGTCCTTTATTTTCAAGAAGTTACTCATATAGATTCCAACACAGTGTTTTATCGTTGCTTTCCAATATGATACATGTGTAGATTTTCAGACTGTTTTTTATCGTTATTTTTCAAAATGTTTCACTTATACATTCTCACACAGTATTGTAGCGTTAGTTGTCAACAACTTATATGTGGAGATTCTCAAGAAAGGGTTGTATCATTAGTTTTCAGTTCTTTACAAGTGTAGATTCTCACACAGTGTTGTATTTTTATTTTTCAATAAATTACACGTGTGGATTCTCACACAGTGTTGTGTCCTTTATTTTCAAGAAGTTACACACATAGATTCAAACACAGTGTTGTATCATTACTTTTCAATGTGGTACATATGTAGGTTCTCAGTCAGTGTTGTATTGTTAGTTTTCAAGTAGTTACACATTTAGTTTCTCACAGAGAGTTGTATCGTTAGTTTTCAAGTAGGTATACATGTAGTTTCTCACACAGTGTTGAATCATTTCTGTTCAAGTATTTACATGTGTAGATTCTCAGACAGTGTTGTGTTCTTTATATTCAAGTAGCTACTCATGTAGATTCAAACACAGGGTTTTATTGTTACTTTTCCATAACATACGTG
This sequence comes from Mesocricetus auratus, assembly GCF_017639785.1. NCBI lineage: Eukaryota > Metazoa > Chordata > Mammalia > Rodentia > Cricetidae > Mesocricetus > Mesocricetus auratus. Next base: position 16,048 of record NW_024430282.1, read on the forward strand.
TATAGATTCTGACACAGTGTAGCATCGTTAGTTTTCAAGTAGGTTCACATGTAGTTTCTGACACTGTGTTGTATAGTTAATTTTAGTGAAGTTACACATGTAAAATATCACCCAGTGTTGTAGCGTTAATTTTCAATCAGTTACACGTGTGGATTCTCACAGAGTGTTGTATTGCTAATTTACAATGAGTTACACGTGTAGATTCTCAGACAGTGTTGTGTCCTTTATTTTCAGGAAGTTACACATATAGATTCAAACACAGTGTTGTATGGTTACTTTTCAATAAGATACACGCGTAGATATGCAGACAATGTTGTATCGTTAGATTTCAAGTAGTTACACATGTAGTTTCTCATACAATGTTGTATCGTTAGTTTTCAGTTAGTTACACGTGTAGATTCTTGGACAATGTTGTATCATTAATTTTCAATAAGTTATACGTGTAGATTCTCAGACAGTGTTGTATCATTAGTTTTCCGGAAGTTACTAATGGAGTTTCTCACACAGCATTGATTCTTTAGTTTTTAAGAAGTTATGCATTCAGTTTAGAACTCAGAGGTGTATAGTTAGATTTCAAGAAGTTAAATATATAGATTCTCAATCATTTCAGCGCCATCTTCTAACGGCAATAGCGATAGCGAGGGCGGCTCCTCACATCTCCCCCTATTCATTTATTTTTGAAGCAATAGGACACCACAACTTTGGAGTGGAGATAGAGGTCAAATTCCCATGTGCAAATTCGGAACATGTACAAAGCTCCTCTCCAGGGTCTTATCCCCAGAGAGAGCCCTGACCAGTCCGATGTCGTTTTTCTGGGGGAAGGAGATCATGACATAGAACCTTCATGCAAGATGACTTATCTCCCAGGAGAAAGTCGTTATACCGCAGACCTCTCCTGTGCAGTGCTTAGCCTTGCAACTCCTTGGGCTGCTGAAGCCTACCCACTCTATCCCGTGCAATGAGACTAGCCTCGTGGGGTGCAAGAGCTGGGAGGCCAGCGACCTATTGCTTTAACATGGTTAACCAAATGTCAGGGGAGGCTCCATGTTCTAAGGCAGCAAGTGCTTGTGCCACCATCACTTTGTCTCTTTTGTTTGGGCTCTGAGCTTACACACCATCCAAAGCATCAACACTATTCCACAGCAGAGAACTAGGCTAAATGATCCTACCCCCACCCATTCCTTAAAATAAGAAAATGCAGATGAAATCCAGGAGGAGAGGCCTTCCATCAGAGAAAGATCCAGATGCGTCGAATTCACTTGCAGGATCGCCATTCTCAACTGACGGAGTGTCTGCTCAAACTCAAAAGTCCAATTCTGTAATAAATGTTGAGACAGAGCTTGTGACAGGTTAGCTGCTCTTGTAAAATTCTCATATTGTACTGAAGTGACACAAAGGCCAGGCAACTTTTGTTCACATCCCAATTGGGCCATCTGCCACAATATATCCAATTGTTCCTGAACCAAATTAATCTGTTGGTTTACCAACATCAGGCCTCCTTGTATCTGAGAATTGGCAGTGGCCTGTTTATCTAGGACCATGGTCACAGTGGCCTATAGTTCATTAATGGTTTGAGTTGTCTGCACAGTGGCAGAAAGTGCAAGGGCCAAGGCGGTAACCGAAGCAGTAACCGCGGCGGTGGCTATCAGGCCCACAATAATAGCAGAGATCCCAAAAATCTCGCTTTTCCCTAAACAAACTCAAATTACTTGGCGTCTCAACAGGAACTGGAACAAATCGAGGCATGCGCATTACCAAAGCAAAAGGGTGCTTAATAGCATCCCAGCATAATGCATAAAAACAATTCTAAGCAGAGCAATTTATTTCTTTCTGATTCTTACCTAAGGTATCATTACTCACAACCCAAATAAAGGGCAGCTGAATAATTAATTCTCTTAAAAGGGGTATACTTAACATTGGAGGAGGACCAATCAGATGATCCATAGCTCTGTCCCTCACTCAGACTGTTGCCTAATGCCCCTTTCCAATCAAAAGTAATCTGTCCCTTCTCACTATCATAGGAGAAAGATCAGTACAGCTTCCATTAATTCAAAAGGATTAGCATTAGATCTTTCTGGATCCATATGAATAAAATTATCCTTTAATGAAGAAATCACAGTAAAGCACAAGCTTCCTACTAATGACAAGGTTCTCTCATCCTGAAAACTCTGTATCTGAGGATCTAAATGCAAAAAGGCAAGCCCCAACTCTCTATTAGTTGTGAAAAATCTAGGGAACACCTGGGCATTATGCATCACTGGCATCGGTAGGGGAAGGTAGACATGATGGCCCACCGTAACTCTCCCATCATACTAGGAACCATCATCCCGAGTAGGAGAGTCTTCATCACCCACTTGGCCTCCATCCTTCTTATTCTGGAGTTGTGAAGGAGCTCTTCGAGTGAGTCTTTCAGGGATCCACAGGGGGTTTTCTTCCTCCTGTGGAAAAACACACACAGCTCCCCTGGATCTTATAAGAATAGGATCCGGGCCTTTCCAGAGATCAGTCAAGACATCTTTCCATTTTACCATTTCTTTTGGCCTATCAGGCTCTAAACTGTGGCGATCGGCCGCAGTGTGGCCTTGGGCATCAGAGTTCAAGGAATTAAGGGTAAAAAGTGCCATGGATACAGCAACTCTTGGTACCGAGGGTAGAACATCCTCAATACTCCCCTTTTGTTTAATCAGATATGATTTGAGTGTACGATGGGCACGTTCCACAATGCCCTGTCCTTGAGGGTTATAAGGTAGGCCAGTTAGATGGGTAACATCCATTTGCCGACAAAACTGTCGGAATTTTTGAGAGGTATATGCTGGTCCATTGTCTGTTTTTAAAATTCTGGGTTTTCCCCAAGCACTCCAGGCCTCAAGGCAATGTTGAATCACATATGAGGCCTTTTCCCCTGTTAGGGGTGTGGCGAACATTACGCCAGAACAGGTGTCAACAGAAACATGAACATATTGAAGCCTTCCAAAAGAGGGAATATGAGTAACATCCATCTGCCACATCTGCAATGGTCTAATGCCACGTGGGTTTATTCCCATGTGGGGAGTAGGTAAGAATTCGCAGCAATTCTGGCATTGAGTAACAATTTCCCTAGCCTCTTTCCTGGATAGAGCAAAACGACGGCGCAAGGTCTCAGCCGTCACATGAAAGCGCTTATGGAATTCTTTTGCTGCTTGTGCATGGGTAGACAAGGCAGCGGCCACCAGCTTTGTAGCCTTGTCCGCTAAGTCATTCCCTAAGGACATGGGACCTGGGAGTCCAGAATGTGCTCGGACATGGGTAATGAAAACAGGAAATCTCCTATTTAACAAGGCAGCTTGTATCTTTTGAAAGATGTTAGCAACTCTGCTGGAGGATCTTATTATTCCAGCTATCTCAAGGAGATTAACTGCATTAACCACATAAGAGGAATCTGATACAATATTGAGGGGTCCTGGAAAAGCCTCAAGAACCTCCAGTACTATCAGACATTCTACAACTTGAGGTGAAGTTTCATTATATTGTTTAGATATAACCCTATCCTTGACCACATAAGCTCCCATACCAGTTTTTGATCCATCAGTGTACACCACAGTCCCATCTGGGAGTGGGTCTTTAGCTGTCACTTGTGGAAACACTATAGCCTGGTTTAGGGCAAACTGTAAAATTGGATGCTTTGGAAAATGATTATCAATTTGTCCTGAAAAGGAAGTAACTAAAACTGCCCAATCACTAGATGTGGCTGCCAAGGTCTGAACTTGTGCAGCAGTATAAGGCACAATCAAGGAATCAGGATCCCTGCCAAAATGTGTAACAGCTGCTTTTATTCCGCGAAGCGCGAGCTGTGCAACAGCATCAGGGTACCAGTCAATAATCTTAGCAGGGGAAGCATTTGGATGAATCCAAAGAAATGGTCCATGTTGCCACAGGACTGCAGTTGGCAATTGAGCTGTCTTAAAAACACACAGATTAAAAGGTAGTGACTCCTCAATACGTTGTAATTGTGCTTCCTGTAAGGCCTCTTCCACAATCTGTAAGGCTCGCTGGGCGGCAGGGGTAAATTTTCTGGGTGAGGAGATATGAGGCTCACCCTCCAGGAGATCGAAGAGGGGTTTTAGATCAGCAGATGGAATTTTTTAAAAAGGGCCTCAACCAATTTATATCTCCCAGAAGTTTCTGAAAATCATTTAATGTTTGTAAGTGGTCTTTGCGAATTTCTATTTTCTGAGGAACTATATTTTTGGGAGTAATCATTGAGCCCAAAAAGAGGCCTGTATCTGCAATTTGAACCTTTTCTGAGGCAATCTCTAATCCCCACTGTTTTAATTCAGCCACCAGCATGGGAAAAGCCTTTTGTAAAACATCTAACTCTTTGTGACAAATAAGAATATCATCCATATAATGGATAACGATTAAAGATGTAAATTGCTTCCTAATTGGCTCCAAAGCCTCCTGCACATACAGCTGACATATTGTTGGGCTATTGGCCATGCCTTGCGGCAGTACCTTCCACTGAAATCTCTTGTCTGGTTCCATATGATTAAGAGAAGGGATAGTGAAGGCAAACCTTGGTCTATCCCGTGGGTAAAGTGGAATAGAGAAGAAACAATCCTTAATATCTATAATAATAAGCTTCCAATCTTGAGGAAGTGCAGAAAGCAAAGGAAGGCCTCTTTGAACAGGGCCAAAAAGATGCATCTGATTGTTAATGGCCCGCAGGTCGTGGAGTAATCTCCACTTCCCAGATTTCTTTTTAATAACAAAAATTTGTGTATTCCATGGGGAGGTAGAAGGCTCTAGATGCCCCAGGCGTTCCTGTTCTTGCACTAATCTTGTGACAGCCTCTAATTTTTCAGAGGATAGAGGCCATTGAGAGACCCATAACGGCTCCTCTGTTTTCCATGGTATGGGTCATGAAGCCTCAACGGCCCCTAAATAAAACCCAGTCCTTTTCTACCCCGATTTCCGTGTTGCGTAATGGGTGTTATTCTGCCTTGTTCTTGCCTACCCAAGCCTCTAACCTTTGTATACCCCATCTTTGCCATAATGGCTGATGCCTGGGGGGAGTATTCATTAGTTAGGGTCATGCCCATGGCTTGTAACACATCCCGTCCCCATAAATTTACAGGGAGTGGCAACACATAGGGGGTAAAACATCCCTGTTTGCCCTCAGCATTCCGCCAGGTTAAGGCTGAGGCACTGATGGCAGGAGAGGACTGGTATCCAAGACCTTGTAGAGAATGAGATGAAACAACAGTGGGCCACGTGTGGATTCTCAAACAGTGCTGTATCATTAGTATTCAAGAAGTTATGCATGAAGTTTCTCACACTGTGCAGTTTCGTTAGTTTTCAATATGTTACACGTCTAGTTTCACACACAGTTTGTATCTTTAATTTTCAATAAGATACACGTATAGATTCTCACACAGTGTTGTATCCTGAGTTTTCAAGAAGTTGTAAATGTAGTTTCTCACACAGTGTTGTATCGTTTTTTTTCAAGAAGCTTCACTTGTAGATTCTCACACAGGGTGGGATCGTTAGTTTTCAATAAGTTGCACGTGTTGATTCTCACACTATTGTATGTTAATTTTCAATAAGATACATATGTAGAATCTCACACAGAGTTATTACATTAGTTTTCAAGAAGTTATGCCTGTGGATTCTCACAGAGTGTTGTATTGTTAGTTTCAAGAAGTTCCTCTTGTAGTTTCTCACACAGAGTTATTTCATTAGTTTCAATAAGTTATGCGTGTATTTTCTCAGACAGCGTTGTACATTAGTTTCCAAGAAGTTCTGCTTATAGATCCTTACGCAGTGTTTTATTGTTAGTTTTCAAGAAGTTACGAACATAGATTCTCACACAGTGTTTTAACGTTAGTTTTCAATAAGTTAGCATGTAGTTTCTCACACAGTGTTGGATCATTAGTTTTCAATAAGTTACACGTGTATATTCTCACACAGTGTTGTATCATTAATTTTCAATAAGATACGCGGGTAAATTCTCATACAATGTTGTATCGTTAGTTTTCAAGAAGTTATGAATATAGAATCTCACACAGATTTGTATCGTTAGTTTTCAAGAAGTTACACATATAGGTTCTCACACAGTGTTGTATTGTTAATTTTCAATAAGATACACGTGTAAATTTTCACAAAGTATTGTACCATTAGTTTTCAAGAAGTTACTAATGTAGTTTCTCACACAGAGTTATTTCATTAGTTCAACAATTTATGTGTGTAGTTTCTCAGACAGCGTTGTATCGTTAGTTTTCAAGAAGTTATTCATATACATTCTTATGCAGTGTTGCATTGTTAGTTTTCAAGAAGTTACGCATATAGATTCTCAGACAGTGTTGTGTCTTTAGTTATCAGTAAGTTACACATGAAGTTTTTCTCACACAGTGTTTTATCGTTATTTTTCAAGGAGTTTTGTAAGTAGTTTCTCAGACAGGGTTGTTTTGCTGTTTTTCAAAAAGTTAAGTGTATGGATTCTGAAACAGTGTTCTATCGTAAATTTTTGAGAAGTTACACATGTAGGTTCTCAACACTAACCCTACCCCTAAGCCTAAACCTAACCCAAACCCTAACCCTAACCCTAACCCTAACCCTAACCCTAAACATAAACCTAACCCTAACATTAACCCTAAACACAAACCTAACCCTACCAGTTAGGTTTCACGTACTTGCATATAATTTTGCAGAGTTTGCTATAGTTAGTTTTCAATAAGATTCATCTATAGATTCTCACATAGTGTTGTATCATTACTTTTCATGGAATTACACATGAAGTTTCTCATAGATCATATAGATTTTTTACAAGAAGTTACACACGTAAATTATCACACATTGTTGATCCGTTAAATTTCAAGAAGTTATGCTCATAGAGTCTCACAGTGTTGTATCGTTTGTTTTCAAGAAGTTACACATGAAGTTTATCACACTTTGCTGTATTGTTGTTTTTCAATAAGTTACACATCTAGCTTCTCACACAGTATTGTATCATTAATTTTCAATAAGATACACATGTAGATTCTCACACAGTTTTGTATCGTTAGTTTTCAAGAAGTTACACACGTAGTTTCTCACACAGTGTTGTATCATTTGCGTTCAAGAGGTTGTAAATATAGTTTCTCACACAGTGTTGTATTGTTTGTTTTCAAGAAGTTACACTTATAGATTCTCACACAGTTTTGTATCATTAGTTTCAAGATGTTACTATTGTAGTTCCTATTACATTAGTTTTCAATCAGCTATGCATGGAGGTTCGAACTCAGTGTTGTATAGACAGTTTTCAATAAGTTACGGATATAGTTTCTCACACAGTGTTTTATTGTTATTTTTCAAGAAGTTACACACGTCATTTCTCACAACAGTCTTGTATCATTTGTTTTCCAGGACTTAAGCATCTAGTTTCTAACACTGTGCTGTATCGTTAATTTTCAATAAGATACACGTGTAGATTCTCACACAGTGTTGTATCGTTAGTTTTCAAGAACTTACAAATGTAGTTTCTCACACAGAATTATTTCATTAGTTTTCAAGAAGTTATGCGTGTATTTTTTCAGAGAGTGTTATATCTCGTTAATTTTCAAGAGGTTACGCTTATAGATTCTTACACTGTGTTTTATCGTTAGTTTGCAAGAAGTTACGTATATAGATTCTCAGAAAGTGTTGAATCGTTAGTTTTCAAGAAGTTACACATGAAGTGTCTTACACAGTGTTGTAACGTTGGTTTTCAATAAGTTACACATGGAGTTTACCACACTGTGCTGTTTGGTTAGTTTTCAATAATTTACACGTCTAGTTTCTCATACAGTGTTGTATCGTTAATTTTCAATTAGATAGACGTGTAGATTCTCACACAGGGTTTTATCATTAGTTTTCTAGAAGTTACGCAAGTAGATTCTCACACAGTGTTGTATCATTTGTTTTCAAGAAGTTGTACATGTAGTTTCTCACACAGTGTTGTCTTGTTTATTTTCAAGAAGTTAGACTTGTAGATTCTCACACAAGGTTGGATCTTTCATTTTCAATGAGTTACACGTGAAGATTATCCCACAGTGTTGTAACATTAGTTTTCAAGAAGTTACTAACTTAGTTTATCACACAGAGTTTTTTCATTAGTTTTTAATAAGTTACACGTGACGATTTTCAGTGTTGAGTTCTTTCTTTTCAAGAAGTTACGCATATAGATTTAAACACAGTGTTGTATCGATACTTTTCATTAAGATACACGTGTAGATTCGCAGACAGTGTTGTATCATTAGTTTTCACGTAGTTACACATGTAGTTTCTCACACAGTGTTGTATTGTTAGTTTTCAATCTGTTACACTTGTAGATTCTCAGACAGTGTTGTATCGTTAGATTTCCAGTATTTACTAATGAAGTTTCTCACACAGAGCTATGTCCTTGGTTTTCAAGTAGTTATGCATTCAGTTTAGAACTCAGAGTTGCATCGTTAGATTTCAAGAAGTTACATAGATAGATTCTCACACAGTGCTGTATTGTTAGTTTTCAAATTGTTACACATGTAGATTCTCTACCAGTGTTGTATTGTTAGTTTGAAGGTGTTAAGCATGTAGTTTCTCAGCAGTGTTGTGTCATTAATTTTTATGACTTACACGTTCAGATTCTCACACTGTGTTGTATCGTTAGTTTTCAAGAACTTACATGTAAAGATTCTCACTCAGTGTTTTAACGTTAGTTTTCAATAATTTACGGCTTTGATTCCCACACAATTTTGTATCATTTGTTTTAAAGATATTACTCACCCAGTTTCCCACAAAGTGTTGTTATCTTTGTTTTCAATAAGTTACACGTATAGATGTAGTGGCAGCTTTGTATCATTTGATTTCAAGAAGTTGTGCAATTAGTTTCTCACACTGTGTTGTATCATTGGTATTCACGAACTTACACACGTAGTTTCTCACACAGTGTTGTATCAGTAGTTTTCAAGAATTTACATGTGTAGATTCTCAGAAAGTGTTGTGTTCTTTATTTTCAAGAAGTTATGCATATAGATTCAAACACAGTGTTGTATCATTATGTTTCAATAAGATAAACATGTAGATAATCAGAACGTGCTGTATTATTAGTTTTTACACATGTAATTATTTACACAGTGTTGTGTCATTAGTTTTCAATAGTTACATGTGTAAATTCTCAGACAGTGTTGTATCATTAATTTTCAATAAGTTACATGTGTTTATTCTCACAGTGTTGTATCGTTATTTTTCCAGAAGTTACTAATGTAGTTTCTCATACCCAGTAATTTCCTTGGTTTTCAAGAAGTTATGCATTCAGTTAAGAACTTATATTTGTATCGTTAGATTTCAAGAATTTACATAGATAGATTCTCACACAGTGTTGTATATTTAGATTTCAAGAAGTTACACACATAGATACTTTCACAATGTTGTTTAGATTGTTTTTAAGCAGTTACACATGTAGATTCTCTCACAGTGTTTTATCGTTAATTTTCAATAAATTACAAGTGTAGATTCTCAGACAGTGTTGTATCGTTAGTTTTCCAGAAGTTACTAATATAATTTCTCAAACAGTTATTTCGTTAATTTTCAAGAATATATGCATAAAGTTTAGAACTCAGAGTTGTATCGTTTGATTTCAAGAAGTTATATAGTTATATTCTCACAGAGTGCTGTATCATTAGTTTTCAAGAAGTTACATACATTGATGCACACACAGTGTTTTATCATTTTTTAAGATGTTGAACATGTAGATTCTCTCACAGTTTTGTTTTGTTAGTTTTCAAGATGTTACGCATGTAGTTTCTCAAACAGTGTTGTGTCATTAATTTTTATAAGTTCTCAAACTGTGTTGTATCGTTTGTTTTCAAGAACTTACATATATAGATTCTCATTCAGTATTGTATTATTAGTTTTCAATAAGTTACACGTGTGTATTCTCACATAATATTGTATCATTAGTTTTCAAGAAGTTATGCATACAGTTTAGAACTCTGTGTTGTATTGTTAGATTTCCAGAATTCATGTATATATGTATTCACACAGTGCTGTATAGTTTGTTCTGTATAAGTTACGAATATTGATACTCACACAATGTTGGATCGTTTGTTTTCAAGATGTTACTCATATAGTTTGCCACAAAGTGTTGCTTCCTTTGTTTTCAATAGGTTATTCAAATGATGTGCAGGCAGCTTTGTATTGGTAGTTTTCAAGAAGATAAGAAATTAGTTTCTCACACAGTGTTGTATCATTAGTTTTCAGGAATTACACATGAAGTTTTTCACACAGTGTTATATCATTAGTTTTCAAGTAATTACACATGAGATTCCTCAAACAGAGTTGTATTGTTAGTTGTCAAAAATTTATGCGTGTAGAGTCTCAGACAGTGTTGTTTCGTTGATTTTCAATATTACACGTGTAGATTCTCACACAGGGTTATATCGTTCAATAAGTTACATGTGTAGATTCTCAAGAGAGTGTTGTATCCTTAGTATTCAAGATGTTATGCTTATAGATTCTCACACAATGTTGTATCATTAGTTTTCAATACGTTACACTTGTAGATTCTCACATAGTGTTGTATCTTTAATTTTCAATAATTTATAGGTGTAGATTCTCAGACAGAGTTGTGTCCTGTATTTTCAAGAAGTTACACACATAGATACAAACACAGGGTTTTGTCCTTCCTTTTCAATAAATACACGTGAAGTCTCTCAGACAGTGTTGTACCGTTAGTTTTCATGTAACTACACATGTAGTTTCTCACAAAGTGTTGTATCATTAGTTTTCAATAAGTTACACGTATAGATTCTCAGACAACTTTGTATCATTAATTTTCAGTATGATACACCTGTAGATTTTCACAGAGTGTTGTTTCTTTAGTTTTCAAGAAGTTAAGCTTATAGATTCTCACACAGTGTTGTATCATTACTTTTCAATGTGTTACACGTGTAGAATCCCACACAGTGTTGTATTTTTAATTTTCCGTATGTTACTCGTGTAGATTCTCAAACAGTGTTTTGTCCTTTATTTTCAAGAAATTATGCATATAGCTTCAAACACAATTTTGTATCTTTACTTTTTAATAAGATACACGTGTAGATCCTCAGACACTGTTGTGTCATTAGTTTTCAAGTAGTTACACATGTAGCTTCTCACACAGTGCTGAATTCTGAAGTTATGCATTCAGTTTAGAACTCAGAGTTGTATCGTTAGATTTCAAGGAGTTATATAGATAGATTCTCACACAGTGCTTTATCGTTAGTTTTCAAGAGGTTATGCACACAGATACTCACACAGAGTTGTATCATCTATTTTTAAGAAGTTACACTTGTAGATTCTTACATAGGGTTGGAACGTTAGTCTTTAATAAGTTACACATGGAGATTCTCACACTGTGTTGTATAGTGAGAATCTACAGGTGTAACTTACTGAAAACTAAAGATACAACAATGTGTAAGTACCTACATGTGCTGCTTATTGAAAACTAAAAATACAACGCTGTGTGAGAATCTACACTTATAACCTATTGAAAATTAATGATAAATCAGTGTGTGAGATTCTACACGTGCAAGTTTTTGAAAACTAACTCTACAATGCTTTGTGATACTTTACACTTCTACCTTATTGAAAACTAATAACACAATGCTGTGTGAGTTTCTACACGTGTACCTCATCGAAAACTAACGGTACAACCCTGTGTGAGAACCTACATGTGTGCCTTATTGATAACTAAGGACACAACAATGTGTAAGAATCTGTAAGTGTAACTACTAGAAAAAAAGCGATACAACATTGTGTGAGAAACTACATGTGTAATTTCTTGAAAATTAGTGATACAAAACTGTGTGAGTATCTATATGTGTAACTACTTGAAAACTAGCGATACAACACTGTGTGAGAAACTACATGCGTAGATTCTTGAAAACTAACGAAACAACGCTGTTTGAGATTCTACATGTGTACCTAATTTAAAACAAACGACACAACCCTGTGTGAGAATCTACAGGTGTAACTTATTGAAAACTAAAGATATAACACTGTGTTAGTATCTACATGTGTTACTTGTGGAAAACTAACAATACAACACAGTTTAAGGATCTACCGTTTAACTTCTTGGAAACTGTCGACACAATACTTTGGGGGAAACTGCATCCATAATTTCTTGAAAAAAAACGATACAACAATGTGTGGGAATTTATACTTGGACTTTAATGATAACTAATGAAACATTACTGTGTGAGAATCTATAAGTGTAAGTTCTTGAAAACTAGCGATACAACACTGTGTGAGATACTACATGCCTAACTTCTTGAAAACTAACCATACAACGCTGTGTGAGTATCTACATGTGTACCTTATCGAAAATGAACGATACAACTCTGTGTGATATTTTACACGTGTACCTTATTAAAAACTGAAATTAAAATGCTGTGTGAGAATCTACATGTGTAATTTATGTAAAACTAGCGATATATCACTGTTTGAGAATCTATATATGTAACTTCTTCAAAACTAGCCTCATAAACTTTTGTGACAATCTACATGTGTAAGTTCTAGGAAACTATCAACAAAATACTTGTGAGAATTTACATGTGTAACTCCGTGAAAACTAACAAAACAACTCTGTGTGAGAATCTGTAAACGATACTTCTCGAAAACCATCAATACAACACTGTGTGAGGAACTACATGCACATCTTCTTGAAAATTAACGATATAACGCTGTGTGAGATTCTACATGTGAAACTTATTAACTAACGACAGACGCTGTGTGAGAATCTACATGTGTACTTTATTGAAAACAAAGTATTCAACACAGTTTGAGAAACTACCAGTGTAATTTCTTGGAAATTACATGTGAGAATCTACATGTGCAGTTACTTGAAAACTAACGATACAACACTGAGTGAGATTCTACTCGTTTACCTTATTGAAAGCTAAGGACACAAGGCTGTTGAGAATCTACAGGTATAACTTATTGAAAACTAAAAATACAATGCTCTGTGAGAATCTAAAGGAGTAACTTATTGAAAACAAATGATATAACAGTGTGTGAGATTCTACACATGCAACTTACTGAAAACTAACGGTACAACGCTGTGTGAGATTCTACACGTGTACCTTATTGATAACTAATGATACAGCACTGTGTGAGAATTTCTAAATGTAACTACTTGATAACTTGCAATAAAACACTGTGTGAGAAACTACGCGCAAAAATTTTTGACAACTAATGATACACCTCTGTTTGAGATTCTGCATGTGTGCCTTATTGAAAACTAATGACACAACCCTGTGTGAAAAGACACAGTTGTAACTTATTGAAAACTAATGATACAACATTGTGTGAGATTCTATATGTGCAACTTATTGAAAACTAGCTGTACAACACTGTGTTAGATTCTAATCATGAAGCTTATTGAAAATTCACAATACAATGCAGTGTGAGAATCTACACGTGTATCTTATTGAAAACTAATGAGACAACACTCTGTGAGATTCTACACGTATACCTTATTACAAGCTAATGATGCAATGCTGAGTGGGAATTTATTAATGTAACTACTTGGAAACACCTGATACAAAACTGTGTGAGAAGCTACATGTGTAAATTCTTGAAACCTAAATAATGATACAACGCTGTGTGAGATTGTACACAGGTACCTTATTGAAACCTAACGATACAATGCTGTGTTAGAATCTACAGGTGTACCTTATTGAAAACAAACGATCCAACACTGTGTGAGAATATACACGTGTAAATTATTGAAAACTAAGGACACAATACTGTGTGCGATTCTACATGTATAACTTATTGAAAAGGTTCCCTACAACGCTGTGTGATAATCTATGGGTGAAATATTTTGAAAACTAAGGATGCAAAGCTGTGTGAGTTTCTACACATGTACCTTATTGAAAACTAACGATACAACACTGTGTGAGAATCTATATGTGTACCTTATTGAAACCTAAACATACAACACAGTTTGAGTATCTACCTTTGTAACTTCTTGTAAAATATCGACACAACACTGTGTGAGAAACTACATGTTTAATTTCTTGTAAACTAATGATACAACACTGTGTGAGAAACTATACGTGTAACTTCTTGAAAACTAACAATACAACACATGTGAGAATCTACATATGTTTCTTCTTCAAAACTAAGGATACAACACTGTGTGTAGTCTACATGTGTAACTTCTTAGACCCTATCGATAAAAATCTTTGTGAGAAACTACATGTGTATCGTATTGAAAACTAATGACACAACACTGCATGCGAATCTTAAGTGATACCCCTTGAAAACCATCATACAACAGTGTGTTAGGAACAACAAGTGTAACATATGGAAAACTAACGATATAACACTGTGTGATAATCTACACTGTAACTTCTTTAAAATTATCCTTATAATATTTGGTGAGAAACTACATGTGTAACGTGTTGAAAACTAACAAAACAACTCTGTGTGAGAATGTATAAATGATACTTCCTGAAAACCATCAATACAACACTGTGTGAGGAACTACATGCATAAATTCTTGAAAACTAATGATACAATGCTGTGTGAGATTCTATATGTGTACCTTATTGAAAACTAACTATACAATGCTGTGTGAGATTCAACACATTTATCTTATAGAAAACTAACGATACAACGCTGTGTGAGAATCTACTCGTGAAAACAATTAAAAATATTGACACAACACTGTGTGCGATTATACACGAGTAACTTATTGAGAACTAAGGATACAATGCTCTGTGGGATTCCACATGTGTACCCTATTGAAAACTAATGATACAACGATGCGTGAGATTCCACACGTGTCCCTAATTGAAAAATAACGATCCAACACAGTTTAAGACTGGACCCGTGTAACTTCTTGGAAACTATGGACACAACACTGTGTGAGAAAATGTATGTGTAATCTCTTGATAACTAATGATACAACACTTTGTGAGAATCTACAAGTGTAACTGATTGAAAACTAAAGATAAAAGGCTGTGTGAGAATCTACACGTGTAACTGATGGAAAACTAATCATAGAACAGTGTGTGAGATTCTACAAGTGCAACCTACTGAAAACTAACAGTATAACGCTGTGTGAGATTCTACACGTGTAACTTTTTGATAAATAAAGATACAGCAGTGTGTGAGAAACTACTTGAAAACACATGATACAACACTGTGTGAGAAATTACTTGTGTAAATTCTTGAAAACAAACAATACAACGCTCTGTGAGATTCTACACGTGTACCTTATTGAAAACTAACGCAAAAATGCTGTGTAAGTTTCCCCAATTGCCCCTTATTGAACACTAGCAATACAAGCTTTGTGAGAATCTAGAGGTGTAACTTATTGAAAAGTAAAGACACAACACTGTGTAAGTATCTACACGTATAACTTATTGAAAACGAAAGATGCAATGCTGTGTGATAATCTACGGGTGTACCTTAGTGAAAACGAACAATACAAGCTTTGTGAGAATCTACAAGTGAAAGTTATTGAAAACTAACAATACATCTCTGTGTGAGAATATACATGTGTACCTTATTGAAAACTAATGATACAAGGCTGTGTGGTAATCTCCACGTGTACCTTATTGAAAACTAACTCCACAACGCTGGGTAAGATACAACACATGCACCTTATTGAAAACTAACGACACAAATCTGTGTGAGAATCCACAGGTGTAACTTATTGAAAACTAATGATACAACACAGTTTGAGAATCTACCCTTGTAACCTCTTGGAAAATATCGATACAACACAGTGTGACAAACCACATGCGTAATTTCTTGAGAACTAATGATATAAAACTGTGTGAGAATCTATAAATGTAACTACTTGAAATCTAGTTATACAACACTGTGTGAGAAACTACATGCGTAGATTCTTCAAAACTAACCAAACAACGCTGTTTGAGATTCTACACGTGTACCTAATTTAAAACAATCGACACAACCCTGTGGGAGAATCTACAGGAATAACATATTGAAAACCAAAAATACAACACTGTATAAGTATCTACACATGTAACTTGTTGAAAAATAACGATACAACACAGTTGAAGAATCTACTCGTGTAACTTCTTGGAAACTATCGACACGTGAGGTTATACACATGCACTTTATTGAAAACTAATGATACAACACTGTGTGAGATTATACAAGTGTACATTATTGAAAACTAACGACACAATCCTGTGTGAGATTCAACACCTACACCTTATCAAAAAATAATAATACAATGCTGTGTGAGAATATACACGTGTACCTTATTGATAAACAACCATACAAAAATGTGTGAGAATCTATAAGGGTAACTACTTGAGAACAAGCGATACAACACTGTGTGATAAACTACATGAGAAAATTATTGAAAACTAACGATACAACGATGTGTGAGATTCCACACGTGTCCCTATTTGAAAATTAATGACCCAACACAGTTTAAGAATGGACACATGTAACTGTTGGAAACTATGGACACAACACTGTGTGGGAAAATATATGTGTAATTTCTTGATAACTACTGATACAACACTGTGTGTGAATCTACACGTGTAACTTATTGAAAACTAGGGAAATAACCCTGTGTGAGATTCTACACGTGTACCTTATTGAAAAGTAAAGATACAGCGATGTGTGAGAATCCATAATCGTAAGTATATGAAAACATGCCATATAACACTGTATGAGAATCTACATGGGTAAATCCTTCAAAACTAACGATACAACTCTGTGTGAGTTTCTACACATGGACCTTATTGAAAAGTAACGATACAAACCTGTGTGAGATTCTACACTTGTACCTTATTGAAAACTAACTATACAGTTCTGTGTGAGAATCTACACGTGTATTAATTAAAAAATAACGGCACAAATCTGTGTGCGATTCTACACATGGAGCTTATTGAAAACTAACGCTACAACGCTGTGTGATATTCTACACGTGTAACATATTGATAAACTAACGATACAACATTGTGTGAGATTCTACACATGTACCTTATTGAAAACTAACGATACAACGATGTGTGAGAATCTACACGTGTACCTTATTGAAAACTAAAGATACAACGATGTGTGAGAATCTACAGGTGTGAACTTATTGAAAACTAAGGATCCAACACTCTGTGAGAATCTACATGTGTAAATACTTAAAACTAACAATGCAACACTCTGTGTGATTCTACACGTGTAACTTATTGAAAACTAACGATACAAATGCTGTTGTGAGAATCTACACAGTGTACACTTATTGAAAACTAACGATACAACGATGTGTGAGAACTCTACATGTATAACTTCTTAAAAACTAAGGATACAATCACTGTGTGAGAATCTACACATGTACCATAACTTGAAAAGTAACGATACAACACTGTTTGAGAATCTATATGTGTACATCATTGAAAACTAACAATACAACACTAGTTTTAGAATTTACCCGTGTAACTTCTTGGAAAATATCGATACAACACTGTGTGAGAAACTAAATGAGTAATATGTTGAAAACAAAGGATACAACACTGTGTGAGAAACTTTGAGTGTAACTACTTGAAAAATAGCGATACAACTCTGTGAGAAATCTACATGCATAGCTTATTGAAAATTAAGGAAACAATGCTGTTTGAGATTCAACATGTGTACCTAATTGAAAACTAACAACACAACGCTGTGTGACAATCTACAGGTAGTAACTTATTGAAAACTAAAAATACAACACTGTGTAAGTGTCTACACATGTAACTTGTAAAAACTAAGGATACATCACATTGTAAGAAACTACACGTGCAACTTCTTGAATACTATCGACACAAAACTGTGTAAGAAACTACATCCATAATCTCTTGAAATCTAACAATACAATGCTGTGTGATCCAGCTATGTGTGAGATTCTACATGTGCAACTTATTGAAAACTAATCCTACAACACTGTTTAATAATCTACACGTGTAACTAAATTGAACACTAGCAATACAACACTGTGTGAGATTCAACACGTGTACCTTATTGAAAACTATCAATACAAAACTGTGTGAGGTCCTACACGTATGCTTTATAGAAGACTAATGATACAATTCTGTGGGAGAATCTACAGGTGTTACAAATTGAAAACAAACGATCCAACACTGTGTGAGAATCTACTCGTGTACCTTATTGAAAAGTAACGAAACAATGCTGTTTGAGTATCAACCCATGCACCTTATCGAAAACTAACGATACAAGGCTGTGTGATAATCTACAGGTGGAACTTTTTGAAAACTAACAATCCAACACTGTGTGAGATTCTACACGTGTACCTTATGGAAAACTAATGATACGGAGATGTGTGAGATTGTACACGTGTACCTTATTGAAAATTAAGGAAACAAACTTGTGTGAGAATCTATAAGCATAACTACTTGAAAGCTAATGAAGCAACACTGTTTGAGAAACTGCATGCGTAACTTCTTGAAAACTAATGATCAAAAACAGTGTGAGATTCTACATGTGTAACTTATTGAAAACTAATGAAACAACGCTGTGTGAGAATCTACTCGTGTACCTTATTGAAAACTTACGACTAACTCTGTGTGAGAATCTACAAGTGTAACTAATTGAAAACTAAAGATACAACACTGTGTAAGTATCTACAAGTGTACATTATTGAAATGTAATGATAGAACAATGTGTGAGATTTTATAAGTGTACCTACTTGAAATCAAGCAATACAAAACTGTGTGAGAAACTATATGCATCAATTCTTGAAAAATAACAATACAAGTCTGTGTGAGATTCTACATCTTTACCTTATTGAAAACTAACGATTCAACACTGTGAGAGAATCTACACGTGGAAATAATTAAAAACTAACAATGCAACACTGTGTGTGGTTCAATACCTGGAACGTATTGATAACTAACGCTACAACGCTGTGTCATAATCTACACATGTAACAAATTGAAAACTAACAATACAACGCTGTGTGTGATTCTACACATGTACCTTATTGAAAACTATCAATACAACGATGTGTGTGATTCTACACGTGTAACTTATTGAGAAATAACCATACAATGAAGTGTGATTTATTGAAAACAAATGATCCAACACTGTCTGAGAATCTACACATGTATATAACTAAAATCTAATGGCACAACCGTCTGTATGATCCTACACGTGTAACTTATAGAAAACAAACGATACAAAAATGTGTGAAATTCTACACGTGTAACTTATTGAAAACTAACGATACAACACTGTGTGAGAATCTACACGTGTAAATAATTAAAAACTAACGATGCAACATGGTGTGTGGTTCAACATGTGTAACTTATTGAAAACTAACGCTACAATGCTGTGTGATAATCTACACGTGTAACTTATTGAAAACTAACGATACAATGCGTGTGAGATTCTACTCGTGTACCATATTGAAAACTAATGATCCAATAATGTGTGAAATTCTACACGTGTAACTTGTTTAAAACTAACGATACAATGCTGTGTGATATTCTACACATTTAACTTATTGAAAATTAACAATACAACGCTGTGTGAGATTCTACTCGTGTACCATATTGAAAACTAA
>NW_024430283.1:0-1266 GCF_017639785.1 Mesocricetus auratus
ATTTTTCTTCAATAACAATATATAAAACTCCTTTTGTCATACTCCAGGGATTCTGTTGCCAATGAATATTTTGGAGGGGCGGTTGAAGCAGGGTTTCTTTGTAGCTTTGGAGGCCTCCTGGAACTAGCTCTTGTAGACCAGCCTGGGCTCAAACTCACAGAGATATGCATGCCTCTGTGGCCCGAGTGCTGGGATTAAAGTCTCCCAATGATTATACTTAATAAATAAATGTACATTTTTTGTACAGAGTTCTGGTCTGGTAAATTGCAGTGTTTGTTTTTTGTTACTTGTTTATCTGAAACAATTTTCATAATAAAATTTAAAATATTACCAGCAACAAAATTTTATGACTTGTAATATCAGAACATACAATATTTCTAGAAAAATGGACATGTCCACTGACCTGGGACATGGTTACATGAGATTTCGTCATTTAATTCTGTTTATTCTTTTAGTTTCTCTTTCAGGAACAATGGACAGATAGATGGCTTTTACTTATGCATATAAGGGATGAAAAAAGAAAAAAATTAATACTGAGAGCTTTTAAAGAAAATGTCAAATCACATGAATATACCCAAGCAAGCAAAATACCAGATATCCAAATAATGATCCTAAATCCAGAGAACATTGAATGTCATTTAAACTTGAAGGGAAAATCAGTCTCATCTATATTATTACATCAAGAAACAAATTTATCTTAAAATTGATGGAGACAGAATTGCATTTCAAAATCCTCTCATGCTAAGATAACAGTCCTTTCATTACTTGGCATATTCTCAAAGGACTTAGCATCCTTCTCCAAAAATACTTGTTCAACTTTATTCATTGCTTCTGTCTTCACTATAGCTACAAAATGGAGGCATCCTAAATGTCCCTGAACTGCACTAATTGATAGTGAAATTGTGACACATATAATCTATGAAATACTCTTCAGCTCTACAGAAAATTGAGATCGCGGGGTTTTCAGCCAAATAGATGGGCCAAGAAAAGATCATATTGAGTGGATACACTCAGACCCAGAAAAAGGGAGATGGTGTCTCCTCTCTTATGGGAAGTTCTTAGCTCCAAGCTTTAGATGTGAGTACACAACTTGAAGTAACCGGAATATCCACAAAAGAAAAACGAGTCTCCTGTGTGGAGCAGGGGAATAATGGACAGGAGAAAAAACCAGGAAACAATTATCTAAAAAGGAGGAAATGGAATGTGTGTGTGTCTGTGTGTTTAATTGAGAAGAGATAGACACTAACAAAAAGAAGAGAGAATAAT
>NW_024430284.1:0-1536 GCF_017639785.1 Mesocricetus auratus
ATCTTGTTGTTAAATAACGATAAAACAATGTGGAAGAATCTATGAGTGTAACTACATGAAAACACGCAATACAACACTGTGTTGGAATTTACATGGGTAAATTCTTGAAATCTAACCATACAACACTGTGTGAGATTCTACACGGGTACCTTATTGAAAAGAAACCATATAACAATGTGTGAGAATTTACTTGTGTACCATATTGAAAACCAGCTATACAATGCTGTGTGACACCTAGAGGTGTAACTTATTGAAAACTAACCATCCAAAGCTGTGTGAGATCTACACGTGTAAATTATTGAAAAATAACGATACAACACTGTGTGCAATTCTACACGTGTAACTTATTGAAAATTAGCGATACAGTGATGTGTTAGATTCATGTGTAATTTATTGAAAACTAAACATACAACACTGTGTGAGAAACTACATGCATAAATACGTGAAAACTAACCATACAACGCTGAATGAGTTTCTGCACGTGTACCTTATTGAAAACAATGAATAAAATGCTGTGCGAAAATCTACCCTTGTAACTTATTGAAAACTAACGTTATAACGCTGTGTGAGAATCTACACGTGTACCTTATTGAAAACTAACGATACAACATATTTTGAGAATTTTCCCATGTAACTTCGTGGAACATATTGATAATACACTGTGTGAGAGACTACATGCATAATTTCTTGAAAAGTAATGATAGGATACTGTGTGAGAATTTACATGCGTAGCTTCTGGAAAACTAACGATACAAGCTGTGTGACATTCTACAGGTGTACCTTATTGAAAACTAACGAAACAACGCTGTGTGAGAACATACCCGTGTACCTTATTGAAAACTAATGATTCAACGATGTGTGAGAATCTACATGTGTACTGTATTGAAAGCTAACGATACAACACAGTTTGAGAATTTTCCCATGTAACTTCTTGGAGCATATCTATAGAACACTGTGTGAGAATTTATATGCGTAGCTTCTTGAAAACTAACGATACAAGCTGTGTGAGAACCTACAGGTGTAACATTGAAAACTGAAGATACAACACTGTGTAAGTATCTAGAGCTGTAAGTATTGAAAACAAAAGATACAAGGCTGTGTGAGAATCTACACGAATAACTTATTGAAAACTAATGATACAACAATATGTGAGATTACACACGTGCAACATATTGAAAACTAACGCTACAACGCTGTGTGATAATCTACACGTGTACCTTATTGATAACTAACGATACAACAATGTGTGAGAATTTATAAGTGTAACTTTGTGAAAACAAGCAACACAACATTGCGTGAGACTATATGGGTAAATACTTGAAAACTAACAATACAAGCCTGTGTGAGAATCTACAGGTGTAACTTATTGAAAACCAATGACCCATCACTGTGTGACAATCTGCACGTGTAACTTATTAAAAACTAACGATAAAACGCTGGGTGAGATTCTACATTTGTACCTTATTGAAAACTAACGTTGCAACTATGTGTGAGATTCTACCCGTGTACCTTATTGAAAAATAAACGATACAACGC
>NW_024430285.1:0-919 GCF_017639785.1 Mesocricetus auratus
AGCGCACGTCATTTAGTTATCTTCTGTTTAGCCCTACCAGGATGAGAATATGCTCATACTAGAGTGAGTTAGTCATATTGCAATCCTATTTCTGGGTTATATTACTGGGTCTTCTCAAGGAACTAATAGTAGTTAAGTGACAATGAATGGTCAGTGAGATATATGCAAAAGGGTACAGGCAATCTAGAGAAGAGACATACCAGTGTGATGTAGTGAGGACTTGAAAAACTGGATGGAAAGCTTTCTAGGGTCTCTGCAGTATTCTGTCGATGAAAAGACATTTATTAACCTGCAATTAGTACTCAAGGAAGCACCACAATTTCCAAGACCACAGAATGTATTTGCTGGGACATAGATCCAGGAAATTTTCAAATGAGAAAAGACATAGGAACAATCATCTTCCTTAGATTGCTGGTGTACAAATGAGCATATCTACCATCTGTTCTATAACAAACACCCGTGGGAGAAGATGGGATCTTCTGAGTATTCTGTGGCCTGAATAGCACTGGGTGGTTCTGCTGGTCTCTAAATCTAAAAAGTTCTGTTGGCAACCCAAAAGGCCTTAGCTACTTGCAATGTTATGAACCTGGATGCTGTTTGGGTGCTCCCAAACTTCCTGTGAATATACAGATGTGCTCAACTGAGGTGCCCCTATTGAGATCACCTTCTGTTATCTCCACAGGAGACAGTGAAACAACTAGAAGGCATGGCCCAGCAGAAGCAAAATCTTGGAAGTTACTTCCTTCCAAAGACCAAAATTCAGACGTCATTCATCACACACACACACACACACACACACACACACACACACACACACACTGACTAAAGTTATCTTATCCAAACCACAATTTTGATGAGGATCAGCCTTCCATGGGGAGTTAATATGGTATAAAAAACCATTAACAAACTGTTCTTATTC
>NW_024430286.1:0-2832 GCF_017639785.1 Mesocricetus auratus
CTGTTAAGAGAAGCTTTTTCTTTGCTAGCCACTTTGGTTTATCACCCGCCAGCCGCCTGGGCTCTGCCACATTCTAGTCCCCAAATAATCACACAGGACGCTGTATTAATTATGAAGCTGTTGGCCTTGCTTGTCTCTTACTGGCTAGCTCTGATTTAAGTAATTACCCCATAATTGTTAATCTAAGTATGTTTCTTACCGGAGAATAGTTCCGGGCTCCTACCCATGGCGTTACATGTCGACTCTCTTGTGTTTCTCCTACCCAGAATCCTCCTGGATTCCTAGCCCCACCTATCTAGATTCCTATTGGCCAGACAGTGCTTTATTAGCATAAGACTTCCCCAACATCTCCTCTTTTCTGTTTAAACAAAAAGAAAGGTCTTAACTTTAACACAGTCAAATTGTATATAACAGAATAGTTATCAAATAAGAACATAGTTACAATATTTTAGCAAGATTTAAAGAAAATATCATCCATACCATCCTTGTGAGTTCAAAGTTCTATATGTAACTTATCTTTTATCATAACTAAGGAAAACAATAACTATCTGTCTTCAACTCCATCAAAGACCACAGAAGGATAATATATAAACACTAGGATTGACAGAGACATCTAACTGCCTGGACAGTCACCCGAAGTTCCTCTGTAACGTTGGGGCATCCATCTTCAGCCCATAGGCCACAATGTGTCTGGAACACTTCTCAGCAAAGCAGGAAATTTCAAACTGTCTATCTGCATTGGCAGTCTGTCAGTCATTTTTCTTTGTCCTGCAGAAAGTCTCGTAGACTCTTCATCAAGCAGGAACCCTGTAAGACTGAGTTCAGTAGTCACTTTCCTGTGGGTCCTGCATGTCCAGATGATACAACAACAGTCAAACAATCTAGGCAAGAGCAGTTTCTTGCCCAAATGGCTAATCTTGCCATGTTGAAAGCAAACTTTATAACGAGTTTCTTCGATGCCCATCTTCCTCTCAGACGTAATTGGTGCTGCCAGGATCAGACATTTCTCATTGTTAAGACAAACCCTAAACCATTTTAAATGCCATGTTCTGAAGGTCTTTGAGAGGTTTGAAGACTGTCCATCTCAAATATATTTCTGTATATCTAGAAACCTAACTTATGTAACTAGAAATTCTGACTATTATAAGTAACTATCTATAATCTGTATTTAATTACGCATTACATTTTAAAAGATCAGTATAAGCACAATACTTAATCAAGAGGAGAAAATATACACATCACAAAATTGACCTTGAATTTGTATCAATAAATGAAAAACAATACCCATACCATAATTCCCCTTTTTACCATTAAAAAAGATTGGCTGTGATCACTAGCCAATTATAAACAATCCCATTTAAATGAAAACAAAGATTTATAAACAAGATGGGAATTGGGACATCGCTCATTTTAAACTGCTTCCTGCTGGAAGGGGGCGCTGTTCATACCATGGGGATCATGACAAAACTCAGAAACCTGTATAAGTCCATATTTTCGGGGTCTGTAAAACTGCATCATCTTAGCTGTTTCAATTGTTGGAACACCTGGTCCACTGCTTCTGGGGGTCTTGGTTCGTCAAACCACAGAAGCCTGGAAGAAATCCTCAGCTTTTTATGTTCTGTGGAAACATAAATTAAAACTCCTTTTCCGAGTAACATATCCTTATACTTAAATTTTGAAGTCAAGGCATTTTCAAAAGATAGAAGTTGGATTAATTCAGCAGCATTTATAATCAAGTGTACTTTAGCAGCAGTTCCTTCCTGAGCAAGCAAAAAACTGAAAAACACAATAGTGTACAGTATCCAGACTCTCTGTGTATTTTCCATCTTTGTGTGGCTTATTTATTTATCTAATATTACTTTATTTCTTTCACTTTTATTTATTTTTCTCTGAGACAGGGTTTCTCTGTGGAAACCTGCCTGCCTCTGCCTCTAGAGCAATCCTACCGGCGTGTGCCACCACACCCGGCTTTTGTATTTATTTACCACTTTGCAGTTTCATTTTCTCTCTCAATCTCACGTATATTTTTAAACACACTGTAAACCTTTAGAGGTTTTGTTCATCCAAGTCTGACTTTACTGTAAATCTTTACGTTTTTCTGGCCACGTGTCTTATCTGTAAAACCATGGCTGTTTTAAACTGACGTTTTTTTTCAAGATGGCGGGCATAAGCATGACTCCAGCTTACCGCCTCAGTCCATGCTGACCCCCAGCAAAAACTGCCACTTCCAGCTGTACGTACACACCTTTCAATCGTTAGCAGAGTCTCTTAAAACAACCTTGCTGTTTTTTTTTTTTTGCTTAGTCAGGAAGACTCCGGTAAACGAGCCATGTGAATCTCGGCTTGTCGATAGCAAAACAGAGCACACCTGAGAAAAATGCTGCTACCAATAATCTGTGCTTCTCTCTGTTCTTCTGTTTCTAAAATTCCTTTAAAGCTTTTGTCATTCTGCGTGGAAATTCATCATCCCACTCCTGATCACCATTTTGTTAAGGGAAGCTTTTTCTTTGCTAGCCACTTTGGTTTATCACCCGCCAGCCGCCTGGGCTCTGCCACATTCTAGTCCCCAAATAATCACACAGGACGCTGTATTAATTATGAAGCTGTTGGCCTTGCTTGTCTCTTACTGGCTAGCTCTGATTTAAGTAATTACCCCATAATTGTTAATCTAAGTATGTTTCTTACCGGAGAATAGTTCCGGGCTCCTACCCATGGCGTTACATGTCGACTCTCTTGTGTTTCTCCTACCCAGAATCCTCCTGGATTCCTAGCCCCACCTATCTAGATTCCTATTGGCCAGACAGTGCTTTATTAGCATAAGACTTCCCCAAC
>NW_024430287.1:0-4282 GCF_017639785.1 Mesocricetus auratus
CCCATGAACTGTGGGGGTGGAGTTAGGGCAGGTCTCTCTCGGGCCAGAATTATCTTGGGCTATGCACACTCAATTCCTTCACTGGGCCAAGCAGCCACCCACCCACTGCTCCCTACATCAACCAAGAGCCAAGAACCTCTGCCTGTTCCTTCCCTGGCCTTCTCTGGCTCTGACAGGGACCTTCTCGTGGCTGGACTGACATAAATAAAGAACACCTTCGGGTGGCATGGGAAACTCAGAGCACAGACCACTCTGTGAGGCTCCAGAGGATGCTGTAACGATAAGCGACACACTTACTGAAAGTAAAACTAAGTATTTATTGTAGAAATTACTCACAAGATACCAAACAAGTAACCCAGATGAGCCAAGTAGTTTTCTGCTGCCGAACTGGAAGCCGAACTCCGGGAAAAGAGACCGAGGCTTCCTGTGTGCTGTCTTTTATGCCTTTCCCCGTAAGACCCCCTAGCCATGCCCAAAAGTGGGTCTGGCTAGTGACATAGTTCACCGCATACATACATATACGTCTTTACATCCGGCCGTATACGTCTTTAGTCACGCCTAAAGTGGATGTGGTTAGCTGTGAGGAGCCGCCCTCGTTATCGCTATTGCCATTAGAAGATGGTGCCGACATCCGTTGTCGGTTGGAGTCCACCGTTTAAGCTCTGCCTCTCCTGTGGCGTCATCTGGGGTGATGAGCAAACCACCAATCCCAACTCCTCACATCTCACTTGGAGCTCCTAGGCTTATATAAGGGGCTGGGTTTCTTAGCCTGGGGTCTCCCTCTCAGAAGCAGATCATCTGTCCCTCAAGATGCATTAAAACAATACTGCAGAAGGATCCGAGTGTCCTGTGTCGTTCTTGCTGGGGAGACTGTGGCGCAGGACATCTGGTGCCAAAACCCGGGAACTCTTCAACATCGCCGGCGCTGCGGGAGACCCCTCGGAAGACAGGGCAGATTCAGAACTGCAGGGAGGTAAGTTCGGAGAGGTATGCTTGATCCTGAACACCCCTTTTTAGACTTTGGCCTAAATTTGTCACCACCGTGGGACAGGTCAGTGGAGGCTTTGGTGCTAGTCCTGATTGTCCTTCTTCTTCATCGTGGTTGGTGCTAACAGAATGGTGCTGTCAGTCTGGTAAAAGAGTCGAGCGCCGTTTATTACTTTTGTTTTGCCTCCAGCCGCACCATTAGATAAGCTGCCAGCGCGATGGGGTCGTCACAGTCAGTTGTTACTGCCCTACAGACTGTGCTAAAACAATGAAATCTTAAAATTGCACCATGAACACTTCAAATTTTTGTGAAGGAGGTAGATAGAGTGGCACCATGGTATGCTTTTTCCGGGTCCCTCACTGGGGCCTCATGGAACAAGCTAGGTAAAGAACTAGACAGGAAGCATGCAGAAGGAGATCTCCGCTTAGGTACCAAAGCCATTTGGAAGCTAGTTAAAAACTGCTTGGAGGATGAGGCCTGTCACCCTGCTATAGTAGAAAGTCAGGGAACCTTAGAGGAAGTTCAGGATAGCATGCCAGAAACTGAACAGAGTGAGAGAATGGGAGCTCGCAAAAGGAAAGATATGTCTAAGAAAAAAGGCCCTCCCCAAGAAGTTAAGAAAGGGGGAGAGAAAGAAGGAAGTGAACATTCATCCCCTAACAAATCTAAGAAAAAGAAAAAGCCAGAATCTAGCCTATACCCTACAGTAGAGCTAGAAGCTTAGGAGCTAGATAATACCGATTCTGACACTCTGGATTCTAGCGAAGAAGCTGATCTAGAGGAGGAGGCGGTACGGTATGAGGAAGAAAGATATCACTCTGATAGACAACGGCCGCTGAAAACAAAAATGAATGTGAGGCCACCGCCTATAAATCCGGCAGGCTCACGCCCCTTGGCCCCTCTGCCGTATGAGCTTCGGCAGAATACTGGTACTGACTCCTTCTTACCTTTAGAGGAATGGAGAAAAATACAAGTGGCTTTTCCAGTATTCGAGAATGCAGAAGGCAGAAGAGTACATACACCTGTAGATTACAATCAAATCAAAGAATTGGCCGAATCTGTTCGTAATTATGGGGTCAATGCTAACTTTACCACAATACAGGTGGAAAGGCTTGCTAATTTTGCCATGACTCCCACTGGCTTGCAGACTACAGTGAAAGCAGTGCTTCCCAACATGGGACAATACATGGAATGGAAGGCTCTCTGGTATGATGCAGCCCAGGCGCAAGTTAGAGTGAATGCCACGGCTGGAGATGAGAATCAGAGGCAGTGGACATTTGAAATGCTGACAGGTCAGTGTCAACATGCCCTTAATCAAACCACCTACATCTGGGGTGTCTATGCTCAGGTGTCGGCCACCACTATTAAAGCATGGAAGCCCCTCACAAGAAGGGGAGCCCAAGAGCCATTTTCAGACCGAGGCCGCCGGTCGCATCTTTGGTGATTCACAACAAGCTATGCCCTTGATTGAGCAACTTGCCTATGAACAAGCAACACAGGAATGTTGAGCAGCTATCGCCCCCTCGCAAAAGCAAAGGTTTACAAGATTGGCTCAGAGTGTGCAGGGAGCTGGGGGTAAAGTTGTGGTAAAGGTTATCATAAGGGTAGCGAAGGCAGGTCAGTCCGGGATATAAAAGGGAGGCTTCTACCCCCTATTGAAGAACCCAAGGTACCCCAATCAAAAAACGGGTCATGGGGCCCGTGGTCCCAGGGCCCTCAGAAATATGGGCACCGATTTCAGAAAAGCAATCAAGAGAAGGTAGATGCTTACGAGGAACCCCCAGAATGTACTTGTGTGCCACATCCGACTTCTTACTCATGCCCCAAATGAATGTTCAACCAGTCCCAGTCCATTCCCCTGGACCTTTGCCCCCTGGCACCATTGGGCTTATTCTGGGATGTGGCTTCTTAACTTTACAGGGACTCATTATATATCCTGGGATTTTTGACCCATATCATAAAGAGGAGATTCAAGTTCTCTGTTCTAGCCCTTGGGGTATATTTTCTATAAAGCAGGGAGATAGAATTGCACAACTGTTGTTGCTGCCCTCCCTCGGGAATGGAGAAACCTACACTTTACAAAAAAGGGCTATGGGATCTTCTGGAAGTGATTCAGCCTATCTGGCTATACCCCTAAATGAGAGACCTACAATAAAATTGTTAATTAATGGAAAAGAATTTGAAGGGATAATCGATACATGCGCAGACAAAAGCATTATTTCACTCCATTGGTGGCCGAAGTCTTGGCCCACTGTTGTTTCATCTCATTCTCTACAAGGTCTTGGATACCAGTCCTCTCCTGCCATCAGTGCCTCATCCTTAACCTGGCGGAACGCTGAGGGCAAACGGGGCTATTTTACCCCCTATGTGTTGCCACTCCCTGAAAATTTATGGGGATGGGATTTGTTACAAGCCATGGGCATGACCCTAACTAATGAATACTCCCCCCAGGCATCAGCCATTATGGCAAAGATGGGTTATACAAAGGGTAGAGGCTTGGTAGGCAAGAACAAGGCAGACTAGAACCCATTATGCAACACGGAAATTGGGGTAGAAAAGGACTGGGTTTTATTTAGGGGCTGTTGAGGCTTCACGACCCATACCATGGAAAACAGAGGAGCCGGTATGGGTCTCTCAATGGCCTCTATCCTCTGAAAAATTAGAGACTGTCACAAGATTATTGCAAGAACAGGAACGGCTGGGGCATCTAGAGCCTTCTACCTCCCCATGGAATACACCAATTTTTGTTATTAAGAAGAAATATGGGAAGTGGAGATTATTCCACGACCGACGGGCCTTTAACAATCAGATGCATTTTTTGGCCCTGTTCAAAGAGCCCTTCCTTTGCTTTCTGCGCTTCCTCAAGATTGGAAGCTTATTATTATAGATATTAAGGATAGTTTCTTCTCTATTCCACTTTACCCACGGGATAGACTAAGGTTTGCCTTCACTATCCCTTCTCTTAATCATGTGGAACCAGACAAGAGATTTCAGTGGAAGGTACTGCCACAAGGCATGGCCAATAGCCCAACGATATGTCAGCTGTATGTGCAAGAAGCTTTGAAGCCAATTAGGAAGCAATTTACATCTTTCATCATGATCCATTATATGGACGATACTCTTATTTGTCACAAAGAGTTAGATGTTTTACAAAAGGCTTTTCCCATGCTGGTAGCTGAATTAAAACAGTGGGGATTAGAGATTGCCTCAGAAAAGGTTCAAATTGCAGATATAGGCCTCTTTTTGGGCTCAATGATTACTCCCAAAAATATAGTTCCTCAGAAAATACAAATT